>NC_140828.1:1560000-1572500 GCF_050613455.1 Vespa mandarinia | reverse complement strand
AACTTAACGAATTAATTATTTAACGAAACATACGACAAGCGTGACGGGTGATTTTCCTTCGTAAAAAAAGGAAAAAAAAAAAAAAAAAAAAAAAAAGAAGGAAAGAAAGAAAGAAAGAAAAAGTAAAATCAAATTGACCACTTAGAAATATTCCATTTGATTAATGAACAAAGAAAACAGGAAGGACATTAAATGGGAAATAAAAAAAAAAAAAAAAGAAAGAAAAAGAAAAATAGGGAAAAAAATTAGAAAACTAAAAAAAGAACAAAAGGGAAAAGAAGAAAAAATAAGCAATATGCACAATCAAGATTATTATCTTAACGACTTATTATTGCGATGTTCCTTTTCAATCGATCCTCACTCACCTGTCTCTCTCTCTCTCTCTCTCTATCACTCCCACGTTTCTCCCCATCCTTCCCCCCCACAAAATAGGAATAGCGAGACGAGCTTTGTTAGCGTCGGATTTCCCGCGATTCGAATGGTAATTCGAAGCCGGTCAACTTGATATACGACTTTCGGGAAAGTGGATGGCCTTTAAACCGATGGAATAACAACGAAACGGCTTTAAATAAATCGCCCTAGGTAACACACATTGTGGTTCGTAAAAATGATGTGTGTCGGATATGTGGTACGCGGCCACTCCTCGGAACTAGATAACATTGTGCCAAGATAGTTCGATGTTGACAAGTATTTCTCTCTCTCTCTTTCTTTTTATTTCTATACGTATATGTATATATTTGTATATATATATATATATCTTTCTCTATTTCTCTTATACACAGTTCAATCCATTCTCTATTTATCCATCTCACTCTTTCCAATACTTTCCATACGTTTTCATTTTTCTTCTTTCTCTTACTTCGCTCTAGTCGTTTAAAGCAATGCAAGAGTTTTTAACACTGCAATAAGTAAACGAACGAAACACGTGATATTTTGTCACTCGATGTAGTAATACAAAGTAGCCAGTAGAAAGCAACATCATTAAATAAATCTCTATCTCTCTCTCTCTATATGTATATATATATATATATTTATGCGTGTGTGTATATATGTATATATAGGTATAGATATAAATTAGATACATACATATATGTATACGTTATGTAAGCGTAACTGCCTGATACCCTTGGACGTCTTTATAAAGAAATTTTAAACGGAACATAACAAGTATCAGTTTATGGAATTACATGATCAAGCGTCGATTAATAATTATAAGATTAGATCGTATTTATATATATATACATATATACATTTAGATTTATTAGAAGTTAATTAAATGGAATAATAATTGATTCGTTTGAGTTTCGATGAAGTTAATAACGATTTGGTAATAACGTCATAACTATCTATCTCATTATCTTATCGATCGATACAACACACCACCGACATCGTCATCAGTATTAGCATCAGTATATCAATATCAACATCGGCATCAGTATCGGCATCAACATCGGTATCAATGGATTTCCATCAACGTCATTATCAAGAATCGACGGATTTTCTAATATACTACTATAGACGTAACGCAAACCTTTCCCTCGATAATTGAATATTTTATTTCTAGGAACTTGAAACCCCGAAGGTGCCGTGAGAAAACATTCAGTTTCTTATACTCGCTTACTATTGCATAGTTATCTATGTAATGTGCTTTAATAGATATACCAAGAAAGAACTCCTATGAATCTTTATCGGACGGACATTCTAAATGTATGTATGTATGTGTAAAATGTATGTTTAAAAGGTATTCGAACGATGTATACATTCATACATATATACATATATACGTACTTACGTATACAATATATATATATATATATATATATATATATATATATATATATACTAGGTATTTATTTTGAAATTGATGTGTATTTTTTGTTCTACTTTTATTCATTCATTAAATAGTTCAAAAATATTATTCGTTAAGAATCATCAATTGATCTTTCGAATCCACTTGTTATCCTTTCGATTGATTTATTTTTCTTTTTGAATACTAAAAATAAAATTATTTTATTTATTTATTATATTTACACTATCTCTTCTCGAGTAAATTTTATTTTAATGTACGCGTGTGTGTGCGCGCGCACATGTTTTTTATTTCTTTTTTTTTTTCGTTCTTTTGCACTTTCCTCTTAGAAATATCAAGGACATCAACGATTCTGTTTTTATTTCATTATATTCTCTCTCTCTCTCTCTCTCTCTCTCTCTCTCTTTTTCTCTTTTTCATATATTGTGCACTCTTAAAAGAACACCAACGAAACTTCCTTTTCTTCACCTTATATCTTCCCCCACCCCCGTCTCTCTCTCTCTCCCTCTCTCTCTATCTCCCTCTCTATCTCTTATCTTTTCCTTTCACATTAATATGATTATAATGCAGGACATGTTTTTATCGATGGAACGCACCGTCTCAATACATATATTTTTTTCGACCTTGTCGTATCCATATATATATATATATATATGACATATAAATACACAAACACACATACACACACATATATATATATAAAATTTAATTGCTTCACGAACATTATTAATAATTACTTCAGAAAAATATTATTTCCAAATTTATAGTAAGGCGTAAAAAAAGAAAAAAGAAATTTAAAGATAAGAGAGAGAGAGAGAGAGAGAGAGAAAAGGCAAAATAAAACGAAGAAAGAAAGAAAGAAAGAAAAAAAAAAAAAGAAAAGAAAATAACATTGATAGTGTTGGATCTCGACGTATAGTAATTTGTCTCTAACGTCTACTAGTTTTCTACTATTGTGACACTAGAACGTGACTTATTGCTTCTGCCAATACTTTTCAGATTGTATCCACATACATAGATAGAGACGCTTACATACGTAATCATCGGTATATTCGCATTGCCACGGTTGTGTAATGTCAGATATACGTATGTTGGTCAAGGCAATTGGGTTAAAGCGTGGCACCGTATACTCTCCTCTCGCCAGAGAAAGAGAGAGAGAGAGAGAGAGAGAGAGAGAGAGAGAGAGAGAGAGAGAGAGAGAGAGAGAGCGAGAGTGAGAGAGCGAGAGAGGGAGAGAGAGAGAGCGAGAGTGAGAGAGCGAGAGAGAGAGAGAAAAGAATCGGAGATTTTTCCACGCTCTGCGTACGTACACATACACACAAATATATATAGAGGCACATTCTCACATGAAAATATACGTACGCATATATATATATATTCACACGAGGGTACGAACGCGCGAGAAACACGCTTAACTCTCTTTCGTTTTTATACCACTCGAGGGATTTTAATCCCACGCTTGCTACGTGTAACACCAGTTTTTCTTTATTTCTATACTTTTATTCCTATTTCTCCTGGAGACAAAATTTCATTGCAGATATACATAGTTACGTATATACGATTTTAATGTTTTTATTCAAATGAGATACTTAAAATAATAATGATAAAATATATATATAAATTTTTTTTTATCTGTCTCTCTCTCTCTCTCTCTCTCTCTAAGAAAAAAAAGAATATATGTATATATACACATACACACGCACATATACACATAGACACATAGCTTTTTATATTCCAAACAATATTAATTCGTAAATAAAGAAGAGAATATAAATGTACGTTTGTAAATAAAACAAAGTATTTCAATCCGTATTTCATAATGGAAAATTTTTTTAATTCGAAATGAACGTAGACAATAGGTATGGTATTAAGGGTTTACGTGAAAAATCGAATGATAAAAATTTGAAAAACCAATGGAAAGATCAAAACAAAACAAAAAAGTATCTAAACGAGAGTGTACAAGAGAGAAGGAGATCTGGCGGAGGAGTGAAAGGAGAATGGAGGATGGAGGATGGAGGATGGAGAATGGAGGATGGGGGATGAGGGATGAGGGTTGTTGATAAGTAGTAAGAAAAGAAACTATATCGCTTTCGTGTAACTTCGCTTGGCGAACACGCTCGAGTGGTTCGCTTCACGTTCTGCTTTACACGCTTAGCACCCGAAATAAGTAGTTACCAACGTACATACGTACAACCACCACGTGCACGTTTGTGTCACTTCCATTCGAGGAGAAGTGCATTTAAGTAGACGAGGGAACCACCATTTTCAGAATAGACCAGACGAGAGCAGACCAGAACAGAACAGAACAGAACAGAACAGAACACAGCAGAGCAGAGCTGAGCAGAGCTGAGCAGAGCCCTTTGTATAAAGTGCTACTCGTTTTCTACTGCTGCTGCTCGATCCCTTCTATTCTCTTCTTTCTCCCCGTTTCCCAACCACCATCTACCCATCCTCCTTCCTCCCTTCCTCCCACCCACCCCCACTACTTTCCTTTTATCAAAGATGTCGAAAGAAAAAACAAAAAGAAGAAAAAAGGAAAGAAAGAAAATGAATTGGTAAAGAAAAAGGCCAAAGAGAGACGAGTAGAGAGAAAGAGAGAAAGAGAAAGAGAGAGTTTATCGATCATTTCTCTTTCTCTTTCTCTCTCTCTCTCTCTCTCTCTCTCTCTCTCTCTCTCTCTCTCTCTCTCTCTTGTTTTTTCTTATCTTTTTTTTCTTTCCTTGGCGGCGTCAGAAACGTTCGATCTTATAATAATTACTTTCCTTGCTTTTTTTCTCTTACCCTTATTTTCTTTTTCTTTTTTTTTTTTTTTTAATATAATTACACATAGTTAATTGGATAAGATCCTACGTTGGTAGATGCTGGTGGATATAGTGATAGAGATTTTTTTCATTTGTGCGAGATACGTTCGGTTTTTTTATGGTGATTTTTTTTTTTTTTTTTTTTTTTTATGATAACTATACGTACAGTTAATTGGATAATATAGATTCCTTCAATTACTAATATTCTATTTCTCTTTCTACTTTGAATGAAATTTGTAATCAATGAATTAGTATTGATCGAAAGAACAGAGAACGTGAAAATGAAAAAAAAAAAAAAGAAAAAAGAAATAAAAAAAAAGAAAAAGAAAGAAAAATAAATAAAAGCAGAAAAATAAGAGTATTATTATTATTTTAAGGCATGAAAAAAAATTCGATGATATACGAACGAGTAAATGAAAAACAATGAATAGAGCTATAACAAAACGTAAACGAACAATTGAAACGGAATATAAATTTTACGGCTATTTGTATTTCCATGACATTTCTAAATATAAATATATTAACGTCACCATTGAAAAGGGAAAATAAAAACGTATGTAGGCGCATAGATCGATTATTATTTTTCTATCGTGTTCGTAAAAAAGTGTATGTCGAAAAAAGATCGTTTAGCTAGATCGAGGGAATAATATGCATAGAACGTACAGCACCAACATATGCAACGTAAACGTTGAGTTGGGTCGATCGTTGATGGGCGTGGCGAGTGCAACAACGAGCAAAGGTGTTATAGTTTTATAGTGATGCATCTCTATCCAAGAATTTAACCTAACGCTAGAGAATTCTTAGAAACAAAAAAAAAAAAAAGAAAAGAAAAGAAGAAAAAAGAAAAAAAATTATGATATCCTTTCATTCGAAGACGTGTACGCATACGTTGGAATTTATTAAAAAAAAAAAAAAGAAAAAAAAGAAAGAAAAAAATAATTTTTCTTAAATAAATAAAATGAAGGAAAAAGGAGAGAGAGAGAGAGAAATAGAGAGAAAAGAATATGCCAATATTTTAAAACAATTATATCTTTCAGTAATCATTATCTCATGTATAAAAACATTTAATTATATTGTTATACTTGGAAAAAATTATCATCAACGATTTTAACGATAAATAAATAATATTGATGAAATCATTTTATAAATACCGAACTAATGATTGTTCTCGATTTTATTATTTAAATATTGATTTTAATAATAAACGTCATTCATCCTCCCTCTCCCATGATTCAGTTTGAATACAATTGAATGCATATATCGTACGAATGTTATAGAAAATTGTCGAGAGAACAAAAAAGAAAAAAAATAAAGAAAAAAAAGAGGGAGAAGGACAGAGAGAGAGAGAGAGAGAAAAAAAAAAGTATCATGGCTCGACGCTTAATAACCTGCCGAATTTTTTATGTGCAGCGGTACGATACTCGAGCTCCATTAAAAGCACGTCGACAAGTTTAATGAATATTTGCTCAAAGCGCGGAAAGTATTTCGCGCGTATCTTTCCACTCTTTCTCTCTCTCTCTCTCTCTTTTTTTTTGTTACCATGAGAGAGAGAGAGAGAGAGAGAGAGAGAGAAAGAGAGAGAACAAAAAAAAAAGTTCGACCAAAATTGTTTGTCTTTTAGCGAATCATCGACGTCCAAACGAACATCAAATCGAAGCGAAACGAAACGAAACGGAACAAAACAAAACGAAACGAAACAGAACGAAACAAAACAAAACTAAACTGATCGATTGAAAAAAAAAAAAAAGATTTTTGCTCCATGAAAATTTTCACTCGAAAATATTTAAATATATATATATATATATATATATATATATATATATATATAAAGAGAGTGATAGAGTGGGGGAGAGAGAGAGAGAGAAAAAGATTAAAATTATCAATAAATCGAACGAGATATTTCTAATCGTAGTTCTATTACAAAAGATATAAGATATCACTGATATCATTGTCCCTTGTCAACTGTATAACACGCTTTGGTACAAGGTACATATATATACGATTAACTTGAAGTGAATATATATATATATATATACATATATATATATGTGTATATGTATATATATATATATATGTATATACACATATTGTACTTGCTTGCAGTGGAACGCGTCGTTCATCATTAACGTAGATGATACCACGTTAGTTGCACGCTCTAATGTCCAGGGATATAATTCACGAAGGAGAGAACCTAATCGAGAATACTGAACAGACAGTCTGTGAGAGAGAGAGAGAGGGGGGAGGGCAGAGATTGAGAGAGAAAAAGAAAGAATGAAACGAACAAAAAAGTTAATTAATGACTAACACGTTTCATTAAAAATTAACAATATCAAATGTATAAATCATTAAATTCTGCGAATGACATTTCAAATGTTTGCGATGTTATATTATTAATCTCTAACTAAACAACAGACACAAACACAAACACACACACACACACACACACATACACACACATATATATATATATACGTATACATGTAAATAGACAGATTAAAAGTCAACATTTAAATAAAATTATTCAATAAATAATATTAATTCGAATTAAAGGTAAACGTATTATAGAAATTAATAATGACGTTAGAAAAAAAAATTTTTCATCCTTAGATGAAATTAAATTTCTTTTTTTTTTTTCCTTTTATTATTATTGTTGCTTTAATTTTTTCGTTTTTCTTTGTTTCTTTCTTTTTTTTTCTAACTATCTAATAATTGTTTCTATCTTGGTATCGTTGAACTTTATTCGTATAATAAAGGAACATTCATGCGTAACGCAAGAACGATGGTTGCTCCTTGTTTACGATGCAACTAAATACGGAAGATTACCCCGTCTAGAAAGATAGAAAGAGAGAAACAGAAAAGAGAGAGAGAGAGAAAGACCGAGAGAAAGAGAGAGAGAGAGAGAGAGAGAGAGAGAGAGAAAGACCGAGAGAAAGAGAGAGAAAGAATGAGATAGAAAAAGAGAGAGAGAGAGAGTTAGTGAGTGAAAGAGGAAAAAAGAAAGAGAGAGAGAGAGAACGAAGGATATATAGCTTTAAATGCATAGCCTCTCGTAGCTCGTACGTACGGTAGAGAGACTCGTTAAGGACGCCGTGAACGGTGCGTTATGAGTTTTAAATCTCGAATTATAGCATGCGGTACTCTTAACAGGGCTATGCTTGTGGAGAACACCGTCGTCTAAAATGATCTAAAAATCTCTCTCTTTCTCTCTTTCTCTCAATTTAACTCGCGTTACGTTTCATTACGATTTTCAAGATATTATTATCTTCGACATTACGAAAACAATTTCGATCACGTTAATTTCACTAGGATGTAATTTAAATGCCTATGATAATTCACTTAAAATGAGGAAAAGGAATGAATAAAAAAAAAAAAGAAAAAAAAAAAAAGAAAGAAAGAAAAAAGAATATGAACCAGAGAAAATAGAAAGAATGTATAAATCAATTTAACAGAGATAATCGTATAGAATCATTAGGATCGAAAACATTTGTTCGATTATATATATATATATACACTGTATTTGTATCATTTTCTATAGTAATCTGTGTGAATAACTACTTTGGAAAACGGAAGCCTTTTGAACAATTACATAAATCCTGGGAAGGTTAAAAGAGAATAGAAACGATTTATAAACGAGGAGGAGACTATGAAAGAATATTCAAGTGAACGGATACGTTGCATTTTTCGAAATAACCAAGGACATCTGAGCGAATACGTTTTAACAGAAAGAGAAAGAAAAGAGAGAGACAGAGAGAGAGAGAGAGAGAGAGAGAGAGAGAGAGAGAGAGAGATATGACATTTGTAAATCAAGTTTTATCGTAAACAAAATCATAAAAATAAAAGAAAAAGGAAAACGAAAAAAAAAAAAAAAATAAATAAATTAATGCAACTGAAAAAAATAACACTATTTCAGAAATTATTATCATTAAAAAAAAGAGAGAGAGAGAGAGAAAAAAAGAGAAGGTTTGTCGATTATAATTAATACTGATTGTCATACTCTTATAAACACGAAGAGGATTTTCAAGGTTAACGAGAATGATATATCTATATTATCTTCCGCCCACTCCCAAATATGATTATTTTCAAATGAACGAAAGGATACGAATATCTCTTTTTCTTTTTTTTTTTTTTTTTTTCCCATTGCGTAATGACAAAGTACAAAATTAAAACGAACGATTTGTGTTTAACATTGAAAGAAGGAAATGAAAATTGTGAATTCTTGTTTTTTTTTTTCTTTTTTTTTTTTTTAACGAGACATCACAGGAAGAAAAGGAAGAAGTTGTAAAAAGAGATATTCAAAAGGAAGGCGACGAAAATAAAAGAGACGGATAAAACGTTCGTAAACATGATTCAAAAAGGTATTTCTATGAAATCGATTCGTCTGAAATGAAGTTACACCCTATGTATATATATATATATATATATATATATATGTTTCTCTCACTCTCTACCTCTATCTCTATCTCTATCTCTTTCTCTTTCTCTCTCGTATACACGCGCTATCTGTACGATATCAGTGTCAGGAGTCGCAGAGAAATCTCGCGAAAGTTTGAAAAGTCGTAAACTTCTTGTCCCGTCGTTCTATTACAAACTTGCAACGAGATAGATAGATAGATAGATAGTGAGATAGATAGATAGATATATCTAGATGGATAGATAAATG
Organism: Vespa mandarinia; assembly: GCF_050613455.1. Classification (NCBI taxonomy): domain Eukaryota; kingdom Metazoa; phylum Arthropoda; class Insecta; order Hymenoptera; family Vespidae; genus Vespa; species Vespa mandarinia. The sequence continues at coordinate 1,563,232 of NC_140828.1, read as the reverse complement.
GGGATAGATGGACAGAAGAGAAAGAAATACACGTTTACGATCATCAGCTGATATAAGAAAAACAATATAACGTGGGTTATCATTACATGGAAAGTTGTAATGCGGAAGTATTCGATAAATCAATTTTTTCTCTTTTTCTTTTTCTTTTTCTCTTTCTCTTTCTCTCTCTCTCTCTCTCTCTCTCTCTCTCTCTCTCTCTCTCTCTCTCTCTCTCTCTCTCTCTATGTCTCTGTCTCTTCTATTTTTGTCATTATCTATCTACGAAAAGATATCGAAGAAAATGATAAATCATATGTATATTAAAAGATTACGTTATCGCACGATGTAAGAATAAATGAAATGAATAATCTGACATATTCGAGACGTATGATTTGATTGATCGACGGATCGATGAACCCAAGAAAAGTCATCGAGTTCATTTCTCTTATCAATAAGTAATAATCATTTTCATTTGGCGAATCAATTCGCGTATTAAATCGACGTGTGAATAATTAATGTTTCAAATTTGATTAAATAAGAGACATTAATGTTTAAAGTAATATAATGGATTTCTCCGTCTTAATTTTCTATTGGAACTTGCAAAATAATCATTTTCTTTTCCTCCTTCTTCTTTATTCCTTTGTAGAAATATAAATGAAAATTATTCGCTATCGCATTATTCCCCTTCTCTCTCTCTCTCTTTCTCTCTCTCTCTCTCTCTCTATCTATATATCTACTTTTTTTCCTAGTACGAGACTTTGCTTATCTCAAAGACAGACAAAAATAAACTCATATCGCAGATATTTAATTTTATTGTCCAATATGTATAATCGTGTTCAACGAAATTACATTGAAGTGAGATTTAATCAGAAATTACAGAGAAACGAATAAATGAATGAATGCATAAATGAATGAATGAATGAATGAATGAATGAATGAATGAATGAATGAATGAATGAATGAATGAATGAATGAATGAATGAATGAATGAATGAATGAATAATAAGACGATTAAAGGTTATATATATAAAAACAAAAGAAAAACGAAAAAAAAAAAGAAATAAGGATAGAAACCCGCAAATTTGTCATGCAAGAGTACCTAATGACTATACATTGACATGTAGATAAGAAATAATAGAACACCAAAGGAAGAAAAATAACGATTAGAACGTTTTCTAAAACAATTAGAAAAATGGAACGTTTATTCTTTCATTCGCTTTATATCTCTTTAAACGATCAAGTCTTAATAACAATAAAACTCAAAATGATAACGTGAGTCATATAAAACGAGACAGGCAGACAGAGAGAGAGAGAGAGAGAGAGAGAGAGAGAGAGAGAGAGAGAGAGAGAGAGAGAGAGAGAGAGTAATTGAAAATAAATACATAAAAAAAGAAAAAAATTTATATATACATAAGAAAAAAAAAAAGAAAAAAAAAAGAAATGAAGAAGAAATTTTAAAGGGGTCAGGGGGTCAGGGGAAGAGCGGAAACAAAAAAAAATAACAAAAAAAGAAAAGAAAAGAAAAAAAGAATAAGACGAATTAAGAAATAGTCACTAAGGCTAAGATTCGAGAATGTTTTGGGAAGACAAAAGATAAAGGATGTGCATTTGATAAGAAATAGATGCATGCATTTAAATGAGATATATATCTAACCTTGATCGTCGGTCCAGTTTCGAAGGCGCGCAACGCGCGTCTCCGTCTTTCTCACTCGCGTTGGTTTCTACACGTCTTTCTCACTCGCTTCGGCCGCTGCACCAGGAAACTCGACTTCTTCTCTCTTTCTCTCTCTCTCTATCTCTATCTCTCTATCTCTCTCTCGCCCTCTATCTCTATCTCTATCTTCCGTTATATCGCGTATCTTTCTAATCCATTAAAGGACTTAGATCTTCCGGCCCCTTTAATTCGTCTAATATTTTATTACACCGATCGTTTCGTCACTGCCTGTTATACCCCACCCCCCACCCCCCGAAGCACCCTCTATACACTTACGTTTGCTAACCCTCACTCCCTCTCTCTCTCTCTCTCTCTCTCTCTCTCTCTCTTTCTATCTATCTATCTTTTCTATACGACTAAGTTCTATTCTTTTTTCTTTTAATCAAACTTTTAACTCTACTTTTTTATTTTTCCTTCTTTTTCTTTTTTTCTACTTCTTGTCTATTTGTCTCTCTCTCTCTCTGTCTCTCTTATTCGTTTACTATTCTACTTTTATCTCGATCCATCTAACTGACTACCTCTCTCTCCCTCTCTCTCTTTCTTTCTCCCTCTTTCTTTCTTTCTTTCTTTCTTTCTATCTATCTCTCTTTCTCCCCCCTTTCTCTCTCTCTCTCTAACCCTCTTTCTCGCTCTCTCTCTCTCTCTCTCTCTCTCTCTCTCTCTCTCTCTTTCTCTCTCTAACGTTAGGAGTCACACACGAGGAAAATGGCAGCAGAGCAACTGCACTCCTCCAACGCCAACGCTTGCCAACCCGCGCACTGACACGCACAAACGATTAAAAATTTTTAAGAAATCATGGATATTACCTTATTATTTAAACGAAATACATCGATTCCCCAACTCCCGAACTAATTCACTATTGAAATATCAATGAAGGAGTTTGATAACACCAAAATTTTCTTAATATAAGATCAGAGAATCTACGGAGTCGTTGTTTACGACGCGACACCGCGAACGGTCTGCCGTTTATGTACTCCTCCTGTTGGTATCCCTGCTCAAATGCACGAGACCCCGCCGAACGTAGTTGCATTACAAAATGGCTCCTTATTGGCCCGCCGATTTTAAATTTTTCTTTCGGTCACTATTATAATGAACTATAATACGATTCGATATTTTAAAAAGTGTATGCACATGTATATATACATATATATATATATATATATATATATATATATATATACACACATATATACAGCCATGCACCCACACCCACACATACATATACACATACATACATATACATTTATATATTTATAAATGTATATATATATATATATATATGTGTGTGTGTAAAAATATTCAACGTATATGATCTTCTGAAAATTATATATATATATATCCTAAAACAAACATTTCCAATTGAAATAATTGTAATCGTTTATTTGTGATAAAAGTAAAAAAAAAATAAAAAAATAAAAAAAATAAAAAAAAAATGTAAAATAATGGATTACGACGAATGTATTTATTACACGGATTTATTCGTGAACGCGTATCACATGGACAATATGATATTGATGATAGTACGATTATCTTCATTCA
>NC_140828.1:1550000-1555000 GCF_050613455.1 Vespa mandarinia | reverse complement strand
TTACTCTTACTCTTACTCTCCAGTATTCTATATCTATCTCAGTCGCACACACACACGTTTACCTTGAGCTTGCGCGTAATGTTCTCTCTCTCTCTCTCTGTCTCTCTTTTACTCTTTCTCGTTCGTTGCTTCTACCCTTCTTTCTCTCCTCAGACGATCTCTCTTTCCGAGCACAGAGTCCTCTCGTCCAGAGGTAATGCGGTACCTCGAGGAGGACCGAAGGGGTGGTTCGAAGGGTGGAGAAAGAGAGAGAGAGAGAGAGAGAGAGAGAGAGAGAGAGAGAGAGAGAAAGAGAGATAGAAAGAGAGAGAGAGGGAGAGAGAGGGAGAGAGAGAGAGTTGCCTTCGTAGATGGGGTTTTTAGGGGTGGCGACATGGAATCCGGGAATTCGTGTCTCGCGGGGTAGTCTCGGTAGGAGCTCTATCGATTCTCAACCAGACACACCATCCTCTCCTCTTCCTCCTCCTCTTTCTCCACCTCCACCACCTCCTCTTCTTCCTCCTCCTCATCCTCCTCCTCCTCCTCTTCCTCCTATCTCGAAGCTGTCCCAGACTGTAATTCGTTTACGTAACGAAGCGCAAAAGATGCGTTGTTCTCCCTTTTTAGGATGAAGGAGCAAAAAAGAAGAAGAAGAAGGAGGAGGAGCTGGATGATGTATCGTTCGTCCACCGTAGTAGATCGATCGATCGATCATATTAATTTATTATTATTATTTGCATTTGTCAACGACTATAATTTTGTAATTATCTAAAAAAAATAAAATAGAAAATGATAAAAATACAAGGGAATGAAATACTTTTCAAATACGATTCGATCCTTCGTAATCTCTTGATCGTAATATCTTTTCTTTTTTCGATCAATTTTAATCGATCGTATCATTAATTAATTAATTTATTTATTACTATTAATATTATTATTATTATTATTATTATTATTATTATTATTATTATTATTATTATTATTACTGTATGAATTAGTTAAGAGTATTAACTCGTGATTGGACAAAAACAATGTTAATATTCTTAACTTATGTCGTTAGAAATATAAGTTACTTTTTTGAATGATTAGAGTGTGGTAAGCGAGAGAGAAAGAGATAAATAGATAGAGAAAGAGCGAGACAGAGAGAGAGAGAGAGAGAGAGAAGAGAAAGAGAGAGAAATTTATGAAGTATTATAGTCGTACTAGATGGTGGGGGTAGAAAGAAATGCACGTAACCGATAACCGATAAATCTTGCGATAACGTGGTGCATTAGGAAGGCTCGAACGCCACAAACTCCGACACAGATCCTAGAAACTTACGAGAGAGTGAGAGAAAGAGAGAAAGACAGAAAGAGAGAGAGAGAGAGAGAAGCTGTTGCTAATCCGATCGAGAGACCAACCGAGATCACGTATTTCCGATTTCTTTCGATTTTATCGTACTTTCACTCTCGAAAGATATCAAACGATTTAAAAGGGGGCTGGGAGGGAGGTTGGTAGGGAGAGAGGGAGAAGGGATGGTTTCATAGATCGAAAAATTTTCATATGATAAAAAATTTGATAAAAAACGTAGTATAACTTGCGTATATATATATATATATATATATATATATATATATATATACATATACACATACACATAATATATATATATATATAGATATGTATGCGATATAATATAATACCTACAAAATATAATATTTATATATGCATGTATGTATATAAATATGTATAATTAAATTATTTTCTAATACATGACCAATTGGTATATAATTGTTTACAAAGCGTGCATATGCAGTAAATAGAAAAAGATACGAAAGAGAAAATGAATAAAGATTCTATTTATTTTTTAAAGAAATTTAACTCGAATCACTCGTAAATATCACAAACAAAGGGAGAGGAGAGAGAGAGAAAGAGAGACAGAAAGAGAAACAGAGAGAGAAAGAGAGAGTGACAAATTATAATATCGAGACGATAAATCCATCGATAGTCGATCGTGCAACAATACGTAAGCCATTCACGTAGTATTCCTTGTGATATCTTGCTTGGTGTGACCAAGAGAAGGGTCGCCATCTTGAGGGTTGTCCTCTCAGGCTGCCTCTCTGATTCTTTATTGTTTCAATAAGCACGCCGGCACACAGGACCGGGCCTTATTAGCGAAATAAACCTCTTTTAATGTGCCAGTGCCAGAATGTACCTACCAGCTTTGTCCTTCTCTCTTTTTCTACTACTACTACTACTACTATTACTATTACTACTCCTACTACTACTACTATTACCTCTTCTTCTTCTTCTTCATTTTCGTTTTCTCTCTCTCTCTCTCTCTCTCTCTCTCTCTCTCTCACTCTCTCTCTCTCTATCTATCTCTATCTCTGTCTCTGTCTCTCTTCTTTTTTTATTTTTCTTGCTCTTTTTTTGTTTTTTAAAGTCGTCGTTTTAGGAACTTTCTTTTTTTTTTGTTCCTGAGCGCAATGACGAAAGACGAAAGAAAGAAGGAAAGAAAGAAAGAAAAAAAGAAAGAAAGAAAGAAAGAAAGAAAGAAAGAAAGAAAGAAAGAAAGAAAGAAAGGAGGGATGTTTGAGAAGAACGAGAAGAAAGCAAGGGCTTCTTAAAAGAGTTTCCTCTTTCGGAGGAATCCAAAGGGAGAATCGATACGTTTTTCCGCGGGTTTCCATGGAAACCGCGAGGAGAATCGGACTATACTCGCGATAAGCGACGAAGAGATGAAAAGAGAAAGAGAGAGAGAGAGAGAGAGAAAGAGAAAGAGAGAAAGAAAGAGAGAAAGGGCATCGTTTCTCTTTCAATAAAGAAAGGAATTATATCGTTTACTTGTCTTTTTTTTTTTTTTTTACTTTGAGTTAGATATACCTATACATATACGCATGTATATATATGTATATACATATATATATATACTTACATACATACATACATACGTGGTAAGTTTGTTGTGTACATATATATATATATATATATATATATAATCGTTCAAAAAATTTTCAATTAAGATCCAGCATCCAAATGGTCCAGCCATCTTGTTGAAATCGTTTCTCATCTTTTACGAGGACCACAACGTCGAATGTAAGAGGTTTTGGTCTAGGAAGAGAGAGAGAGAGAGAGAGAGAAAGGAAGAGAGAGAGAGAGAAACAATCGCGTGTCGCCGAGTTTATTTTCGGAAGCTTTTAATTTAATTCTCGACGCGTTGTGCCGAACGAGAGAAGAGTGAACGAAGAAGGTGGAAGTGGAAAGGAGAAGTCTGGAATGAGAAGAGAGAGAGAGAGAGAGAGAGAGAAAGAGAGAGTAAACGAACGACGGCAGTTAGGAAACGGATCTTTTGTTTCCTGCCGTTCTCATTCGCGATAGTCTTTTTTAGTCACGTCTTGGAAGAGAGAGAAAGAGAGAGAGAGAGAGGGAGAAAGAAAGAGAAAGTAAGAAAGAGAAAGAATCTAACTTATCGTTTGCTATGCTTTTAATTGCCTTTTTCTTTTTTTCTTTCTTTATCTTTTTTTCTTTTTATTTTTCTAATTTCTCCCTTTCTTTCGTTTTTCTTCTTCTCCACTTTTTCTCCGCTTTTTCCTTTTTCATGGACACGAAAAAGAAAAAAAAAGAAAAAAAAGAAAAAAGAAAAAAAAAAGAATCAGATCGTTCCTTCGCAAAATAAATCATACCGATTATATGCCCAAAGATTGATTCCTCTTTATCTTCTTTCTCTCATTTTTTTGTATTCATGCAAGATATTGAAAAAAAAAAGAAAAAGAAAAAGAAAAAAGAAAAAAGAAAGAAGAAGAGGAGGAAGAAGAAGAAGAAGAAGAAGAAGAAGAAGAAGAAGAAATAAAAGAAAATTATCATTGTTACAAATATTTCCCGACACCTTTCGCAAATGGGTTTATGAGATCAAAGGTTTTCAAGCAGAAACAAAATTCGTGATGAAAGGTAAAAGTAGAAGGTGTATACATGCATATGCATGATATGCATATATATATACATATATATGCATATATATATATATATATATATATATATATATATATATTAAAGTATATACGAATAGCAGAGTCGACGTTGACGAGAACTAGAAAGTAAGTACTCGACGCGAGTAAGTACTGTCTCGCGAGTAAGTACGCGTCGTGTCGATGCTCTCGCGAGTATTACGTACGGTAGACTTATCAGTGTACATGTACTATATACATGACATATACATATATGTATATATATATATATATATATATATATATATATATATATACGGACAAAGAAAGAGAGAGATATGTCCACGAGACTCTACATACGAGGGGGTGGGTGGTGGTCGATGTTCATGTGTAAGTGTACACACGGTAGCTTAGCCAGGAGTCAGTGACACCTCTCGCATCGTCGTTGGCGGCGGCTGCGGTTTCTGGTAGCCATGGAAACCATCTCCCTCTTCCACCCCCTCCGCCTCCTCTTCGTCCTACTCCTCTTTCTCTTCCTCTTCCTCCTCCACCGTCTCCTTCTGAGGGAACTCCACCACTACCAAGTAAACTCTACCAACTACGATCATCCCCACCTATCCTCGTCCACCGGCTCCACCTGCGTTTCTCTATCTTTCTCTTTTTCTCTCTCTCTCTTTCTCTCTCTCTCTCTCACTCAGCAGCATCAATTATCGTACCATCTCTCTTTTTTATTTTTCTCTCGTTTTCGTTCTATTTCTATCTCTTTCTCTCTCTCTCTCTCTCTCTCTCTCTCTCTTTCTCTCTATTTTGGCACCCATCACGAATATCATCAAATGTTCCCTTATAATTTCTGCGTCTGCTCTCGTCTCTATGCTTCGTCGTTAAAGAATAAGAGAGAGAGAGAGAGAGAGAAACTCTGCCACCCTTGTCCTGGTATTCACATTTTTTTTCTCTCTTTCCTTCTCTCTCTCCCTCTGTCTCTTTCTTTCTTACTCTAATATGTTACAAGAGAGATGTACCGGGTGTCTCGTTACAAATAAATCATCATTTGATAATAAAGATGTAAAAAGGAATAAATATCTATTTACATTACAT
>NC_140828.1:1525000-1540000 GCF_050613455.1 Vespa mandarinia | reverse complement strand
TACCATTTCTTACCATTGTAACGGTCATCTAAAAATTTTTTTTTTCTCTTTCTCTTTTTGTCAATACAGATGATCGTACGTCGTAAAAAATGTATAAAATCACGAATTATCACGATTAATTCCACTTTGAATATTATTTTCTTCCGTTTTTACACGTTTTTCTATGTAAAATTTCTAAAAAAATTAATCGAGAACGAGGAGCTCGCGATATTTCCGAACGCTCGACTCGTCATAACTACTGTCTTAATCAATTGCGCAACTAATTCGATTAATTAATAAATATATTACGAGATATAAAAAAGTACAAAGAGATCAGGAAATATCTCGTACGATTATTTTTAACTTTGTCATACGATCATTCGAATTTTTTATTTAGTTATAATAATTAATAATGACACGTAATTATATTAAAAAGGACGCGTACTTGACCATTATCTTCATCTCTATTTCCTTCTCTCTCTCTCTCTTTCTCTCCCCCTCTCTCTCTTCGTCTACGTTCGCACTTAGTAGCGTCTTCTTATTCGGCAGGTTTTTGTCTTTCCACAAATTAAGGTAATACAATTGAATTTAATTTTATACATACATTATATTATTGTTAAATCATCGTATTAAACGAATTCCAATACTTATTTCTCATATTATTATAATATATCGAGATTAGAAATTTAATATTTTATTCGTAAATATCGTATACGTGTAATAGAACGTACATGATAATGCAATATTATGTACGTTATTACGAAACATAACCTTACAATTTTTCGAAAGAATAAAAAAGAAATTATAATATTATATTAATTATATTTTTAATGTTATCACGATATTTATATTAGATAATAATATTCGTATTTATTTATTTGTTATAGATTATTGTAAATTCTAAGTATCTTTATTGTAAGCTTTCGTTTAATTTCTTCGAATTATTTTATTTCGTTACAGTCCGTTAAAAATTCAAAAAAGTATATATATATATATAGAGAGAGAGAGAGAGAGAAAGAGGGAGAGAGAGAAAAGAAAAGAAAAGAAAATCGATCGAAATATCAATGTGACATCATAATATCGTAGAGAGAAAAATTAATTAATATTTGTCATAATTACAAGAGTTACGTTTTATTAACTACTAATCATCAATTTATACAAACTTATTATTCATACAGTAAATATCTACCTATCGTATAGAACAAATCATGAATTACCAAACGAATTAACAACAAATACGTATTATTTTCTATTGGAAATAATGTTACGTATTTATATAATACATACATACATATGTACATACATATGTATATATTTATTTAAACAAATCTTCATAAAAATTTCATTATACATAACGAACGAATTACAATCTTGTTTAATGAAAATTATATATATATAGGTATATAAATGATATCAAGGATTACATATTTAATTTATCAGATATACAGAGTGAGGTAAAAATTTTTATTTGATATTAAAAATCTTTTATCATTTTTATTTCTAATATTTCTTTAAACTCGTAGTATTACAAATTTCAAAAATAGTTATTATTTTATTTCGTATAATAGAAAATAATTTTGATTAGAAAAACATTTGAATAGAAAATAATTTGGAATAATTTTGATTGTAATCTAAAAAAGAAAAGAAAAAGAAAAAAGAAAAAGAAATAAATTAATACAAAGAATCACGGAAGAAGAATAATCGATTGTATAAAATCTCGTAGAAACTTTTTTACGCACTTGATAACCTTGTACTCATTACGTATATATATATATATATATATATATATATATATATATATATCGATTTATATTGAAAAATATTTGCTATGTTTATTTTTCGTAAATATTGTTAAGGTAATACCTGTGACATGAATTCCTGGAATACGAGATACTGTAGTAAATAAACTTTTGGTTTTGTTATTTCCAGGAATTCGTCTGATTCTCCTTGGCCGAAGGTTGTCGATTTCCGAGCTGTTATAAGAATCAATGAGAGTATAAACAAAGTTGTCCGCTAGTTGATCAGTCTCTATTACGTCTTCGAGAGGAACGGACGGTGTATAATCTTCTGGAATATTAAAATGAAGATGTAAGTATATTATAAAAATAAGATCAAAAATCTTTTATCATGATTAATATTATTTATCTAATTACATTTTAATGAACATATTTTCTTTATTTTTTTTTACTATTATATATCGATATTAAAACGATTTATCTACGTACACATTACATATTTATTTTATCTCGTGCAATATAATATTCGATTCGTATAGGTTTTAATCATTATGGTGTTAGATCATTATGGTGTTAGATCATGGTGACATATATCTATATATATATATATCTATAGTATATAAATTTTAATAATTTCGTTATTATTCGAAAGAAACGTATAAGCGGTCATTTATCGATACTGCGATAATTCATTTATATTATATGATATAATATTTATTCTTACAGGGTTTTTTTTTTTTTAATCATTATGTGTTAGATCATGGACGATACGTATATATACATAAATACATATATGTATAAATATCTCGAATATAAGTTTGGATTACTTCGTCATTATTTATAAGAAATATTGCGACGATTATTTATCATTTATTTATGACGATTTATTTATCTCGTACGATCTAAATATACTAATATTATTTCTTTACAGGTTTTAATCGCTGTTTTCAAATCATGGTGATATATATATACATATATATATATATATATATATATATATATACATCTTAATTATTTCTTTATCACAATTTAAAAAAACATTTAAACGATTATTTATCGACGTTGCGATAATTTAATATCTAATATTATATCTTAACGTAATATGATATTAATACTCTTGGAGATGTTTTAATTGCGATATTATTTTACGTTTCAACATAAATATTATTACTTTAACATTATTAAGTATTTATTATATATTTATTACCTATTTTATTATATATTTATTTTTTGTTTGATTTTAAGTTTAATTTATTATCGTTTCCGGTTAGGCACACCGGGTCTTTCTCTCTCTTTCTCTCTCTTTTAAACAGATGCGTGCTTTGAAATCTATAGAAATCGATGATACGGTGACATATGTTACCACGTTGTTGCAGATACTCATGCTCGAAAGTATTTCCTTATTTCCTTTCTTTTTAAGATTCATTTTATTCGAACGTATATCTAACGTTTAGATCTAACGTATAGAAACATCAGTTTAAGTGCATTTAACTTTGACAAGACATTCTTCTTTTTTATTTTTTTTTCCTTTTTTTTTTCTTTATTTTTTTTTTCTTTTTTTTTTTTATCTCGATCTACTCTCTCGTCGTCGTTTACTATTTATACTTTACGGCAACGTATTAATCATCGTTGAAGGGATTTCATAGATAGGATATTTATTTCAATACAAGCTCGCAATAATATAGAAAGATCTCGCAAAATCGAATATTAAATGATAAGAGATTTATAAAGAGATTATGTAAGAAAAAAGAAGACAGATATAGGATCTATTAAAACTTTTCATTTTATTACTCTTTTTTTATTTTTATTTTTATTTTTTTTTTTCCTTCCTTTTTTATCAATAATTTCTATTCTGAAATTCTTTCCCATTGGTATTACATGTTGTATGAAATATTTTTCTTATATTTTTCTTTAATTTATTCATTATTATTTTATTATTCAGTCTTTTTATCGATGGATTGACGTTTTTAAATTTTATCAATAATAATTATTAATAATTATTGATAATAATATAATATTAAATTGTTTCAATGAAAATAAAATTTCTCATTTCAATAATTTTAAGATTAATATTTATTTAAGACGATTTCGTAGAAACACATTCAAGGACTCCGGTAAATTAAAATACAAGACATTAGTAAAATGTCTCGTGTGTTTAAGCACAGGCAACCTACTTTCTTTGTAGCTGATACACGCTACCCTCATTCATATACATCATTACAAATACCGACGAACTATATCTTACTGTTTATTAAATAATCTAATATGTTAAAGAGCGTATTTAAAATAACACAAGTTTTCGAATAATCATACTTTAATCGCATCGGGTCAGACCAATAAAAAGAAAAAAAGAAAAAGAAAGAAAGAAAAATGAAAAGTGAAAAAAAATGATTGCTTTCGAAAGTAAAAAAAAAATTACTTTCTTCTTTTCCAATAATCACGATTCAATAATTATCATTATCGATTAATACTATTAAATTACCTAGAATATTAATAATAATAATAATAATAATAATAATAATAATAATAATAATAATAATAATAATAATAATAATAATAATAATAATAACATACGTGATATATGAACGATAATCGAGTTAATTTAAAAAAAAAGAAATTCAAAAAGATTAATCATCTTATCACGAACAAGAAGCAGAAGGAATAATGTTTAGAACGACGATGTTCGAGGACATCTTGGATCTCTCTCTCTCTCTCCCCCTTTTTCTCTATTTCTCTCTCTCTCTCTCTCTCTCTCTCTCTCTCTCTCTTTCCTTCTCGTGCTAATTTTTTTCTTTTTTCTTTCTTTTTCTTTTTTTTTTTTCTTCCGTTTTTTCTTTTACCAACGTCGATTCGTAGGAAGCGATACAACATGGGGGGTTGCTCGCGCAGGGTGGCTCGCGGGTCGACTCGCAGGACGGCTCGCATGTCTCGACGAGGCGGTCTCCGTGGTCACATCAGTCTCCGAGCATGCGAAGGGGCACCAAGCTAGCTAAATCCCCGTAATATACACACAGAAGGAGTACCTTAGAAAAGAGAGAGAAAGAGAGAGAGGGAGAGAGAAAGGGTAAAGGAGGGTGGAGCAAGAGGGAAGTACTATCGCAGCATTATACAGACATACCTATATCCCAGTACCGATGACCGCTGATATGACATGCGACCGTCTTAGATATAACTTGCACGACACGAGTCCCTTCTCTTTCTTCTACCCTCTTTCATCCCTTTCTTTCTTTCTTTCTTTCTTTCTTTCTCTCTTTCTTTCTCTCTCTTTCTCTTTTTTTTCTGTCGACCTTCCTTCCTTCCTTCCTTCCTTCCTTCCTTCTTCTTCTTCTTCTTCTTCTTCTTCTTCTTCTTCTTCTTCTTCTTCTTCTTCTTCTTCTTCTTCTTCGACGTGCAACTTGCACGACGCATAACACGCTCGCATTTATAAGCTTTTCGAAGGAGAAACGATTTTCATCGAATGAACGAACTGCTTCCAATAACGCCTTGCCCTTTTTCGCGAACGATCTTTCTTTACGTCATTATGTTTTTTATTTTTTTTTCTTGTTTCTCCTTTTTTTTTTCTTTCTTTCTTTTCTTCTTCTTCTTCTTCTTCCATCTTCCTTCGTTTATCGATCTTTTCTTTTATCCTTTCATTTTAATTTACTTTTATTTTTTATATTTTTGCTTTTGATTTCGTCCTTCCAACACATCGTAGGCTTGAACTTCCTTCCTTTCTTTTTTTTCTGTTTTTTATTTGTTAAGGATTCTATTATCATTTCCAATGTAATGCTATTTGTATAGATATATATATATATATATATATATATATATGTATATATATATATAGCATAATTGAAAAATTTTAATTGTTCGAACGATAATAATAATTTAAAAATTTGTTATTGTCCGTTGATCAAATTATAATTTAAAATATTTCTTATTAATAAGATAATAATTAAACGAATGATATATCAACACGATGTTTGTTAATCTGTTAATAAAAGAAGAATGATTAAGAAACAAGCATTATTAATAAATAGAATTATTGAGTATTTTCGAAATCTCGCTATAAGGGCGCCGTACAAAATTAAAGAAGTAAATATCGACTGTAACAAAAAGAAAAAAAAAAAAAAGAAAGGAAAAAAAAAAAAGAAAAAGTGTTTGGCGATATTTAAGCCGAGGATAATGGTCTCAAGTAATAATATCGATCATATACCGATTAGGATAAATGTTTCCTCGTTGTTGACTAAGTCGTATCGATATTTTTTTAGTACGTAATGCAATACGAGAATCATGAGCAATGGGTAATAATAATTTCTCGATCGTATTATTAATTACTCGATCGTATTGTTAATTATCCTGTTTTCTTTTCTTTGTTTTTTTTTCTTTTTTTTTCTTTTTTTCTTTTTTAATCCACCATCGATAATAATTACGATCGATCGATAGGAAAAATAACATAAGCATAAGAAAGACGCGTGATATGAAAGAACATAAAAATCGACAAAGAGAGTGAGAGAGAGAGAGAGAGAGAGAGAGAGAGAGAGAGAGAGAGAGACATAAGGTATTAAAACCTTCGAAACACACGAATGTTCTTAATCGAAGCCGTAAAAATGGATCTATGAGAGAAAGACGACAATAGTAATATTAGTATTAGTAGTACTAGTAATAGTAATAGTAATACTGGTAATAGTAGTTGTAAGCAGGCGTTCGCGCGCGCAAAAAAAAAAAAATAAAAAGAAGAAGAAGAAGAAGAAGAAGGAAGGAAGGAGTCCTCTCAGTGAGTAGCCAAACGTACACGGTGCTTTGGTGCTTCTCTTGGATCGATAAGGGTGGTAGGGCGGATTGGCCTTTTAGCTAAGGGTCGAGAAGGAAAGCGAGTGGTTTTTATAGTCGGCTAAAGGACAGGGAGGGTCCTGGATCCGTCGGGTGCCCTACTCGACCAGAGTATCCCTAATATACGTCATCCGTTAACGGCACTTTCCTCTCCTCCCTCTTTCCTTACCTCCCTATATTTCTATCTCTTTCTTTCTACCATCGGTCAGAAGTGGCCAAATCTACTTTCTTCATCTCCCCTTTCCTCCTTTCCTTTTCTTTTTTCTTTCTTTTCTCTCTCACTCTCTCTCTCTCTCTTCTTTTTTTCTTTTTCTTTTTTTTTTTTTAAGAGTTCTCCATGACTTATATAAAAATTACATTAGAGATTAGGAATTAAAAATTGGAAAGATGCGTTAGTCATTTTTGTTTAATAATATAAATGTAATACTAAATAATTTATATATATATATATATATATGTATATATATTTAATTATAGGAATACAATAATGCATAACAATATAATATAATATAATATAATATAATATAATGAATGAGTATGATATAAACAAATATACATATACATATATAAGTTACGTTTGAATGTATATCTAATTTATAATTGATCATTATACTTTCATTGAAGAATCTATTCTTTCTGGTATCGAAAGCGTCTGGTAACGTGCAGCGTGATTGTGCTCGATACTCTTAGAAGCACGTATTCAATTTGTGCCCTTCGTAACTTTCTTCCTTTTCATTCTCTTCGTTTCTTCTTTCGTTCTCTTTCTTCGTACATATACATACATCCAGATATACATAGACACACACACACACATATATATACGTATATATGCATATGTAGATACATAAATACATACATAAACATATATATATATATATAATATATGAAAGCGTTCGTCGTTGACCGTAGTATAAGAGAGACCGACACCTGTCTTGTTCGTGGTAAGGGAAAAAGAGATTGAGGAGGAAGAAATAGAAGTGGGTGTAAAAGAAGAAGAAGAAGAAGAAGAAAAAAAGGAAGGAAGGGGAGGGATGAAGGGTGTAAAAAGGGAAAAGGGGGAAGAAGAGGTATAACGCGGGCAACCGCTATAGCATGCGTGCGATACTATATATCCATTTGAATATGGCCGCCTTATGAAGTCACACACGAGCAGCTCTTCTTGCTTCACTTTTTGCGTTCCTTTTCTTCTCCTTCTTCTCCTCCATTTCCATCTCCTCCTTCTTCTTCTTCTTCTTCTTCTCCTCCTCCTCCTCCTCCTCCTTCTCCTTTTTCTTCTCCTCCTCGCGTCACTCTTCTCGCGTTTTTACGCATACGCGGGTGGAGCACGTGCAGCGGAAACAAAGAACGATGGAAAGGGGTAGGACAGAGAGAGGGAAAGAGAGAGAAAGAGAGAGAGGAGTTACGAGAAGGAGAAAAAAAATAAGCCAGCAAGCGAGGAGAAGGAGGAGGAGGAGCAAGGAGGAGGAAAGAGGGAGGATGAGGGTATATGAAAGAAGGCGAAATGGTCTTGGCGGTGCTGTTGGAGGTGGCTATAGGAGTCGGAGTACGAGATTGAGAATGGCCGAGAAAAAGGAGCGCGAGAGAGGAAATAAAAGGCAGAGAGATCGTCGTCGTAAGAGAGAAAAAGAGACAGAGAGGGAGAGAGAGAGAGAAGACATTTTTCTTTTTTCTCTTTTCTTCCTTCCTTTTCTTTTCTTTTCTTTTTTTTCCCCTTATGTATACATACGCGTATACATGTGTGTAGTACCTTCGAGTCTGCTTCTCTTGCATATTTCTTAGTCACGTGTGTATGTACGTATCTATGCATACGTGTACATACATATACATATATATGTATGTATATATATATGTATGTATGTATGTATGTATGTATGTATCTATGTATGTATCTAGGGTCTGTTGGCTGATGGTGCATACGTGGATCGGTCTGTAGTCGTGTTTTAGAGACGTTGTACCCCTCGCGAAAAGTGCACCTACCGAAAACCGAACCGAGACGAATCACGAACGTGCAGCTCGCGCGTATTAGCTTTGCTGCACCGTGTTAAATCCTTTGGACGTTTGCACGACGCCGATACTTACTTACGTTCACCTTCCTTCTACTCGTTATTCACGATACTTCTTGGCTCTCTCTCTTAATTCATTAAACGTTACGTTTTAATTATTATTATTATTATTATTATTATTGTTATTGTTATTTTATATATTAATATCCTTTATAATCCAATTTTTTTCTAACATTTTCCTTTTCTTTCCTTTTCTTTTCTTTCTTTCTTTTTTTTCTTTTTTTTCTTTTTACGTAGAAGCGTTATAATCTTAATAGTTATGTATGGTAATTATTATATCTTTTAGTATTTAATTATGATAATATAATTACTATTTATTACGTTATATTATTGTACTAATATAATTATATTATATATATTATATATATATATATATATATATATATATATATATATATATAAATAAGTTATAATTAAAAATGTTAGTTATTAAATGACAATTGATTTTATGATCGTGATATAAAACAATATTCATTTTTGACGTAACGTTATATTTAGGGTTAATTTTGTTTGTTTTATAAAGTGAAGAAATGCTTTCATTTATTTAATTTTTTTCCCCTCTTTTTTCTTCTTTTTTTCCTTTTCTTCTAATCTGTTAGAAATTTTTGTTCTTCTAACAAAAATTTAGTCTTTTAGAATTTACATTTGTCTTGGATATTATATCTTCTCTTTGATCTTTATCAAAATTCGATAGAATTTTTTCGTTATAATAATTTCTACAAAATTGTTACATTTACAATTAATTATCCTGTTTATAAATTATACCAATGAATTCGTCGATTTTTAAAATATTTCGTAAGATTCCTTTTTTCTTTCTTTCTTTCTTTCTTTCTATCTTTCTTTCTTTATCGATCGAAATCGAATATTTATTTTATTTCACTTTATCAAGGAATGTTTCCTTAATGTGTAAAACTACATATATACATACATACATACATACATACATACATACATACATCGCGAATTCATAGACGTGAATAAAAATAATATCCTTTGGTAGAGAAACATTCGTTATTATTTATTGTACGATTATTCATTCGTGGTTCGCGTCGAGGAAACGTGTCAAGTTAAAACGAGCAAACGTATCTTACGTAAGTGTAATAGAAAGAAAGAAAGAAAGAAAGAAAGAAAGAAAGAAAGAAAGAAAGAAAGAAAGGAAGGATGAAAGAAAGAGAGAGAGAGAAAGAGAGAGAGAGAAAACGAAACGGGTTGACTCGAGTGTACCATTTCTTTTTACGTTGACCGTATTTCGAAAAATAGAAAAAAATAAAAATAAAAAAGAGAATGTAAGAGAGAGAGAGAGAGAGAGAGAGAGAGAGAGAGTACCGTTCTCGCACCCTTCCATTTCAAGTAAGCGTAAACAGGGTCGTTGCGAGCACAATCCCAAGGCTTGAGAATTAACGAACGCACCGTTTCACAAAATATGAATGACCAAAAAATAACAGAAAACCAAAAAAAGAAAAAAAAAAACAGAAAAAGAATAAAGAAGGAAGAAGAAGAAGAAAATGAAAAAATAAAATTAGAAAAATAAAAATCATAATATCGTACGAAAACTAACAACGAGTTCAATGATAAAACCCATTCATTGAAATATCAAATATAGAAAAATCAATTTTTATATATATGTATATATATATATATTTAATATTCTAATGTATAAAATTATAATTTTGCATCGAGAAAGGGGTTGAAAACGTTCTCTCTCTCTCTCTCTCTCTCTCTCTCTCTCTCTCTCTATCTCGCGCATTGGAACGGAACGGTGAGAGAACTTTTTAATAAGGTCAGCACGTCCAGAAGGTTCCTGCAAATGATACGAACGGTAAGGTACCTAAATCGTTTCGCACGGACGGAAGGGCTCTCGTTGAGAAGATTTTTTCTTTTTCATTTTTTTTTATATATTTTTCCCTTTTTTTAAAAATTTTTTTTTCTCTTCCTCTCCTCGTCAGTTTGCTTCCTATCATGGTAGTCGTCGGTGGAAAAGTCAGCGTAGCTTGAACGTATATAAAGGGGGGGGGGTAGAAAAGAGAGAGAGAGAGTAAGAGAGAGATAGATAGACAGAGGAAAGAGAGAGAGGGAGAGAGAGAGAGTGAGAGAAGGATTGAAAGAAAGAAAGAAAGACAGAGAGGAGGAAACGATCCTAGAGGTGCTTGGAAGGATGAAGGAACAGGGCGGAGCTGCGCTCGGAAGGGTGCGCGAACGCGTTTCATAGCGAGCGACCACGAGCGAGCGTGTGCTGCGTTTGCTGCCAACGCCAGCGCGTTTAACGTGGGGGTCGGAGGTCGTGTTCAGGTGTGACGAAGACGAACAAGACGGCTCTCTCCTAGTCGTACGAACGCACCCTGATATGCAAAGTTAAAGCCGCGACGCGAAAAGTCAGGACGGACATTATTCAAAGTGTCTCCGTTTCTCTGTCTGTCTATCTCTTTCTTTCTCTCTCTCTCTCTCTCTCTCTCTCTCTCTCCACATATATACATATATATGTGTGTGTATATATATATATATATACATACATATTTATTTTTCTCTTTTTCCTTTTTCCGTCTTTTTCTATTTCTTTCGACTTGTTCAATACTTATCTATCTTTGTTTTTCTTTTATTTATCCATCTTCATCTGAATTTTTTTTAATCTTTTCTCTCTCTCTCTCTCTCTCTCTTTAACATACATTCTTTTGTATTTGCAATTATGTGGTGAAAAGTGAGAGCATCGATAGTTAAAGCCCACGTGTGTATCTTATCTTATTTGGATTTCGTCTTATATTATCTTTCCCTTCTGTCTTTTTTTCTTCTTCTTTTAATTTATTTCCTTAATCAATTAGTTTGCTTAGGAAAAAATTTGTACTAACTGGACATTTCTTTTGTTTTTCTTTTCTCTTGTTTTTTTTTCTTTCTTTCCTTTGTTTTTTATTATTATTATTATTATTATTATTATTATTATTATTATTATTAGTATTAGTATTATTATTTTCCCTTGTATGATTACCACCGACATTTCGAAATTTTGATTTATGGGAAATGGCCTGACCGAACGATCGAGTCACGTTCTCATCTCGTTTAAACGCCGGCGGGTATATGAGAAAGAGAGAAAGAGTGGGAGAGTGGGTGGGTTTGGAGGTAGGCAGGTAGGAGGAGGTTGATAGGGAGAGGGAGAGGGAGAATTAATATTAATTAATAAAATACCAACAGGGTGTACATACACGTATACATTGATTCTCGTCGAATTTCCCTCGACGTATCGAAGCCGCGAATAAATTATGTTGTTTTTGTTTAACTTCGTATCGTGGACTAGCGATCGTCCGTTTCGTGATTAAATGAAAATTGTGCTTGGATTAGGATTAGAAATATCGAGTAAAGAGAGAGAGAGAGAGAGAGAGAGAGAGAGAGAGAGAGAGAGAGAGAGAGAGAGAAAAGAGAAAGAGAGGAAAGATTACTCAATAAAGTTTTTAATCATTAGGAATCGATAGAGATCTCGAATCGAAATGAAAAATCTCGTCTTCGACGAGCTCCATCAGATTATTGTACAAGAATGTTTACAATTCGTGCACGTGGGATCGTATTCCCACAGACTATACGTCAGCAATGGCTGTGCGATAGCGCTCGAACACGAAGGGACAAAGTCGTGAATCGCTAATCACCATCGTCAGCGAATGAACGAACGTGAACGGTGAACACCTGTTCCTTCGTCGAGATCGCTCATTCAAGAGATTGTCCCGGTCTAACCGAAAGTCTTTTAGAATATCCTTGTACCCTTTTTTCTTTCCTTTTCCCTTTTTTTTTCTTTTTTTTTTTCTTCTTTTTCTTTTTGTCATTTCTTCCCCTCAAAATACATCGAATCATAAATCGAGGATATCCAGGAGGATATAATTTCATTGAAGATTTTAACCAAAAAGGATTATCAACGTCCTCGTCGTTGTCGTCGTCGTTATTATCATTATTATCATCATCGTCATTATCATCGTCATTATCACCGTCGATCGTAATCGTTGTTGGGATCGAAGAAGTTTCGAAGTGATTTCTAAATAAATATAAAATAATCACCGAGGAAAGAAATAAGAAGTGTGAGAGAGAGAGAGAGAGAGAGAGAGAGAGATAGAAGAAAAAGAAGAAAAAGAAGAAGAAGAAGAGGAGGAAGACATTGATCGATCGTAGAAGAATCATGGAGTCTGAATCTTCGATATTCTCGGTACTCTAGCGTTGACTTGGAACGATGACGGTGACAGAGGGAAGCCGATAGGACAGAAACAACTCTGGCGCGAAGACGTGAGAGAGAAAGAGAGACACAGAGAGAGAGAGAGAGAGACAGAGATAGAGAGAGAGAGAGAGAGAGTTAGTCAGAGGAAAAGGGAGGGAAGAGAAAAGAGAGAAGAGAGAAGAGTGAGGAGGAGGAGGAGGAGGAGGAGGAGGAAGTAGCGAAGAGTGTGCCGCGGAGGAGAGTAAGAGGAGCGGAGGAAAGACAGCGGCTGATCATTGGTGGACAGCGAAGCCGGGTCGACTAGGTGGTGGGGAAACCACCAGGTCGGCTTTGCAGGTGGGGAAGGCAAGCAAGCAAGCAAGCAAGCAAGCTAGCAAGCAAGCAAGCAAGCAAGCAAGCAAGCAAGCAGTAGGAAGAGGAGGAAGAGTAGGAGGTGGAGGAGGAGGCGGTTGGAGGAGAGGGTGCTTCTGAAGTAGTGGTTGTACCTGGTGGTAGTAGTGGTGCTTTGTGCCGGTGGTGGTGGTGGTGGTGGTGGTAGTAATAGTAATAGTACTAGTAGTAGTAGTAGTAGTAGTAATAATAGTAGTACTAGTAGTAACTGCAGCAGCAGCAGTAGCAGCAGCAGCACCAGCAGCAGCAGCAGCAGCAGCAGCACCAGTAACAGCATCAAAAGAGGGAGGAAGACGAAACGAGAAGGAGGTGTAACGGCATTGGTGCTGCCTCTGAAGAGAGAAAGATATATATATATATATATATACATATACATATACAGAGACGAAGTGTGTGCGTAGGCGAGAGAGAAAGAGAGAGAGAGAGAGAGAGAGAGAGAGAAAGGCAGAAAGAGAAAGAGAGGGAGAGTCGGGGGTGGAGGACAAGCTGGCGGAGAAGGAAGAGGAGGAAGAGGAAGAGGAGGAGGAGGAGGAGGAGGAGGTGGTAGAGACGAGGTGCCGGAGGACAGGAGAAGCCTCCTCCGTCGGGGGACAGATTGAACGTACGTCAGGATCCCGTTCGGATCGACGACGGATCGACGTCGAAGACGGTACCGTCGGATCGTGATTACTTGTGATTCTATCAAGAATAAGAAACTTATTAATCGTGTTCCTAAAGGAAAATAGAATTCTTCTTCGAGGATTTGTTAGTTCTTTTTTATTTTTTCTCTTTCTCTCTCTCTCTCTCTCTCTCTCTCTCTCTCTCTCTCTCTCTCTTTCTTTCTCTCTCTCTCTCTTTCTCTTCTTTTCGAAGGACCAATTCAATAACGTGTCTTTTTCGTTTTGTTAATCTATCTATCTATCTATCTGTCTATCTCTCTATCTATCTATCTGTCTGTCAGTCTGTCTGTTTGTCTGTCTGTCTGTCTGCCTGTCTATCTATCTTACACGTATACATAAATACAGACGTACGACGTATATACACACACACGAACACACACACATTCGGAGAGACTTTTCTTATCTTTTCTTCTTGTTTTTGGTGCACCTTTGCGAAAAAAAGAGAATTTAAAGGGGGAAAAAAAAGGAAAAGAAAAAAAAGGGAAAAGAAAAGAAAGAACGAAAAAAAAGGGAAAAAACTTTCTTCCTCTTTCGATGTAACAAGGAAAGGAGGAGGAGGAAGCAGGAGGAGGAGGTGACAATACGAGAAGAGAACATAGTGTGCAAATAATAAATAATTACTTGGTAATTATTACCAAGGATAAACTCGTGCAAGAATAATTCGCATGGATCGTAGGATCGTCAGACACGTTTTTAGTGTTTTGTTTTCGAATTTGCCAGCCGCCGTGCAGCGATGAGATCCAAGCCGGTGGCGAGGCGATTGGCACAGGGTGAGTAAGATTACAAATCTCTTGTTTGGACTTTTTCTTTTTCTTCTTTTTGTTTTTTTGTTTTTTTTTGTTTTTTTTTGTTTTTTTTGTTTTTTCTTTCTTTTCCTCTCTTTGAGGACGACGAGGGACGTTTCGTTTGGGACCTTTACACGATCGTACGATCAATTTTCTATTTTCTCTTTTTATTTTTCTTTCACTCATTCTTCCCTCTCACTTTTGTTTAATCCTCTCTCTGTTTTTGTTCTTAATTTCTTTCGGGGAGGGGGTGGGGTAGGAGGGAGAGGGTGGTAGGGAAGGACAAGAATGAGGGGAAAAAAGAAGGGAGTGGAGAGGGAGGGAGACAGGGGGTGGGTTGGTGGGTGGTTTAGTTAGAAGAAAGTACGAATGAAATGTTACGAACGT
>NC_140828.1:1512500-1522500 GCF_050613455.1 Vespa mandarinia | reverse complement strand
TAATAATAATAATAATAATAATAATAATAATAATAATAATAATAATAATAATAATAATAATAATAATAATAATGATAATGATGAAGAAGAAAAAAAAAAGAAAGAAAGAAAAGAGAAAATAAAAGGAGGAGGAGAAGGAAGAAAAAGAGAAAGAAGAAGAAGAAGAAGAAGAAAAAAAAACCGCAGGAATAATCGCAGATTCAAAGGGGCGCATCATCCCATTCAGATTGAGTCTAGCCATGGTACCGGAAGTCGTATCCAAGAGGAGACAAAGCCAAAGGAACACGCGAACGGGGGCGGTAGTCAGGGAAGTAAAAGAGAGAGAAAGAGAGAAAGAGAGAGATAGAATAAGATAGAGAGTGAGAAAGAGAGAGAGAGAGATAGAGAGAGGGATGGAGAGTAATGGGGGGAGAGTTCTGTTTCATCGGTGCTTTTGTCTCGCATCCTGAGAGAGTACGATGAATAAGAAGTATGAATAGATCGGATGATCCTAAGGTAGGTCAGTCCATTCTCATCGTTTGCGGGAGACTCCTGCTACCTCTGATCCCACCTCTCCTCACCTCCGCCTCCTCCTCCTTCTTCTTTTTTTTCTTTTCGTTCAATATATTTTCTATCGTCAGACAGTTTGAAAAAAAGAAAAATGCGTCTTCTTCGAGACAATTTATCTGATTAAATATTTCTCTCTCTCTCTCTCTCTCTCTCTCTTTCTCTGTCTCCGTCTTCGTCTCTCATTTTGCATTCATCTTTCTCTTACATTCCTTTTAATGTATTAACGAGCTTGCCGATCGATCGTAGACTTCTCTCGCGAATCTATTTCGCGACGGATAAGGGAACAATGGGGTTACTGTATATCGAAGGAACGTGCTTGTAGATGTGTATAAATATGTCCATTGGATCTCGATCGATCGATCGATTGATCGTTGCTATACGACCAATGAGAATACTAACAACAATACTCTACTTCGAACAAGCGACCATGCAAATCCGATAAACGAAAGTAGGAACAATCGTTCGTATACTAACACCACACCGGTACCACCAACAGCAGCAAAAGCAGCAGCGATAGTACCAGTAGCAGTAGCAGTAGTAGTAGTAGTAGTAGTAGTAGTAGTAGTAGTAGTAGTAGTAGTAGTTGTAGTAGTAGTAGCAGCAGTAACGTCAAGCAAACGGTTAGCTCTTCGTCACCCTTCGTATAACCCTTTATTTATTTATTTCTTTCATAATTCGACGTTCTCTTTTCATCATTCAAATTATAATTCGTCAAATCTTCCGGCAATTTTAAGGCTTTCGTTCAGTGCAGCCTGTGTCATTTATTTATTTTTTTTTTTCTTTTTTTTTTTTTTTTCCCCGGGAAATGCAATCAGGCCGAGCTGAAAACAAACGGCGACCAATCAGCAGCTATGAGGAATCAATCTGATAAGAGACAGAAAAAGAGAGAATTATTTTCAAGATGGCTTCCATGATCCACTTCAGATCTATTTTTCATATATGATTATCAAAGAATCAACTATTCTCAGTGAGATCCTTTTTATCGATCGATCGAACGAATAAGAATTGATTAATTTGAATAGAAATATTATAAATAGGATGGTTTACTTATTCGAATGAATCAATTTGATAATTCGTATTTTCGATGACGTAGACATACGAGAAGCTCGAAGAATTCCGTTTATAGGATACCAATTTCATTCTTAAACGTAGTCATACTCCTCCGCAGTAGATTCAAAACGAATATATAACGACCTGCTTGTTGCTGCCTGAAATCACGCGCCTAGCGATAAGCGAACGTTCCATTGTCGCTTGGTGTTCGATAATGAAACAATTAATCATCCAATTAGGTAGCCAGTTTACGTCTTCCCTATCGGGACTACTCCCTTGTCGTAAGGCTTATTCTCCTGTTTGATAAATATTCACGATTTATTCTTGGCCATGGCGATCAGTTTTCGAAGTCTGCCAATCAACTTGCGATCATGTTAGATGTTTATACGTATCTATATCTGTGTGTATGTATGTGCTTGCGCGCATGTATATCTGTATATGCGTGCGTGCGTGCGTGCATGCATGTATGTATGTATGTATATATGTATGTATGTATGTATTGTTAATATCAAACTCTATCGTATCGAATGACAGATTAGTCGTTCTTAGTTGATACATCGATTCTCCCCCTAAATACTGTTTATACTTTATACTCGTACGTTGTACTGTCGTGCATAAATTCAGGCGTATTCGTATTAATTTTTTTTTTTTTTTTTTTTTTTTTTTTCAGAAATTCTATGATACATCGTACTACAGATTTACGTTTAATCTACTCTGATATAACTCTTCTCTTTGTCTTTGTACATCGACTAGATGGAAAATGATTGAGATAGATGTTTCAATAAGATTAACGTTCACATACAAAATTCGTACAATGATTAATTTACGTCGATAATATTTCGCAAAAAGAAAATTACGCAATTTCCTCGTCAATGAGGAATTATTTAAAATCCCTTTTGAGAAATTCTTCCTCAGAACTTTTCTATTGATCTGATCTGTGCCAAGGGAATAAGCACAAAAACGAAAGAGACAAAAAGAGAAAGAGAAAAAGAGAGAGAGAGAGAGAGAGAGAGAGAGAGAGAGTTACAAAAAAAAAAAAAAAAAAAAACCAAAAAGAAAAGAAAAGAAAAGAAAAAGAAAACATCGTGGTCGAGCACGACGAGGACGCGTGTTCGCGCATTAATCGTCGATCATTAACGTCGATCCTTCGAAATCGTTCGATTTGTTTTTTACTTTGGCGTTGGTTATCAATGACATTTGGAGTTTAGGTGTGGGCGCGTAATAAAAGGAAAAGAAAATGAAAAGAAAAAAAGAAAAAAAAAAAAAAAAAGAAGGAAAAGAAAATCACTCGCGCGATGCGTATCGTCTTTGTACATCGTTTTTAACTTACCTCATATATTTCTTTTTACTTCTTTTCTTTTCTTCTTTTCTTTTCTTTTTTTTTTTTTTTCAATTTATACAAAGTCAGTCGAATCGATCTAACGGTATCTAACGATGACGTTTTAATTACTCGTCCTTTATATCTCAGATCTCCTCTTATTCGCCGATATCACATGCGAACTTCTCATAAATATTAAAACGAAAGTGTGACAACTATTCTCCAACACGAAGGCCGATCGGCCGGCCGTGATTATGCAGCTCTACGAGTTAACAATATAACCCAGGCACACGTCGGCCTTCGCAAAAGTCTATTCTCTTTCTCTCTCTCTTTTTCTCTTTCTTTCTCTCTCTCTCTCTTTCTTTCTCTGTCTCTCTCTCTCTCTCTCTCTCTCTCTTTCTTTTACACTCATGCCACTTGCTCCTCGACTTATAATTATTCACCTTTGCCATCTCATTCTGTATGGGAAATGATGACGAGCTGACGTCAAGTTTTGAGGCTATATATATATATATATATTGTTTAGGGAACTTAGGGAGGCGGGGGGAGGGGGGAGGGGGAGGAGGGACCTAAGGGTGGTCCTAAGGGAAAAGAGAGAAAGGTTATTCGGGTCCCCTAACCCGATAGTTAGTTATTTACTAGAACCCTTGGATTTCTTCATTTTTCATGAATTATTTCGTGGTATACACAAGGATTTCGCCTGGAATAATACGTATGTAACGAGATTGCTGCCTGTTAAAGAGTATGCGAATCTGTCTCCGTGATATTTTAAAAAAAAAGAAAAAGAAAGAGAGACATAGAAAGAGTAAGAGCGAGCAACGTTTCGCTCGCGTGTCTAGCATTGCTTTATGAGACTCATTTCTGGCAACGTCATTCCGACACGAGTATGGCACAACAGTAGCATTATTGCCAATCAACATTACCATCGACTCTCTCTCTCTCTCTCTCTCTCTTTCTCTTTCTCTCTTTTTCTCTCTATATCTTGAAGATTTTTAATACCTTCAATAATTTTCTATATATATACATATATATGTATGATTAGAAATGATCTTCGATGATTATTAAACTAGAATACTATTTCGACTAATTTTTTATTTTTCTTGAAATCGATATTATCTTAAAGAAGATCGTAAGCAATCTCTACTACTCGTCACAGAGCAACGTTGCTCGATGTAGAAATGACACGAGCGGTTATCTCAGTAGCCACGCGATATTGTCATCAGGGGTTAGAAGGGGCGTGGGGGGATGAGGGGAGGGTGAGAGAGAGAGAAAGAGAGAAAGAAAGAAAGAAAGAAAGAAAGAAAGAAAGAAAGAAAGAGAGAGAGAGAGAGAGAAGGTAAGAGTATAGTTACCGCGAAAGAGAGGACTGAGAAAACTAAAGAGAGAAAGTAAGACAGAGAAAGAGAAAAAGAGAGAGAGAGAAAGAAAGAGAGAGAAGGGTTACGATAAGATCATCTTACCACCCCCATGGCACAAGTCGACAGTGGCCTTTCCCTGCCTTAACGCTCGACCCTCTCCGTGACTCGACGGAGACCATTTCAACGATAGCAGCATATATACACATACATATATACATACATATATACATAATATACACGCACGCACGCACATACACATATGTACATGTATAGAAGACTTTTGCCGGCCACCTCACCTCCGCGTTATCTCGCACGCGAATTAGCTCTACAGATTTCCTCCTTTTTTTTTTTCCTTCTTCTTCTTCTCTCTCTCTCTCGCTCGCTCGCTCGCTCGCTCGCGCTTTCTCTTTCTTTCTCTTTTGCCACTTTTACAAGACGACGTTGCGACAACGTCGAAGAAGGTGGAAAAAGGCCTGGTTCTGCACGCATAACTCTGTGACCACTACCATCGCCAACACTGCAATCACCACCTTGATCGTCAGCACCCTTCTTCTTCTAACCTTCTCCCTAAGCCCTCTTTTCTTCTTTCCTTATTACGAGGATCGGATTAACGTGCTAGTAACCAGCCAACTACCACCATCGTCGTCGCCATATTCGATCGAATGCGAGAAGGTAACCGTGCAACTACGGTTAACTTCTTCTCTTCACGTGTGTTAACGTAATATATTATAGTTTCTCATCGATGTTATTCCTAAACCCTCCCTCCCTCCCTCCCCCATGTCCCCCTGTTCCCCTGTCCTCCTCGTCGTCCCTCTTCATCCCTAACCACTCTTTGTAAGCCTTACATCGGGGCGCGCATAATTTTACGTGCGGTGCCGCACGCCTACTTAAAATTACGAATGTTAAGGGACATGTACGTATGCATGTAATGATTATATATCTTTAGATTGATTTAACTCGCCATTCGAAAATGGGAGAAATTGAAAGGAGTTGGTTTTTTTGTATCAGACATTATTTCTCATTTATTCATTTATTTTATTCTTATATATATATGTATATACATGTGTATGCATATATGCATCGTATATTTTTAAATTTTAAGAGACGATATATATATATATAGAATATGTACCTATATACTTTCTCTTGATATAGCAACGTATACGTTATAATTAGTTTGCCTCGTCTTTGAAAGGAAACTTTGAAGATTATGGGACCACTTTCGAGTCTCACTTATTACTATCTCGAGTACTTGGTTTATTGGTCTCCCTTTAAAGGAAAAAAAAAAAAAAAAAAAAAAAAAAAAGAAGAAAAAAGGAAACGAAAAAAATTAAGAAAATTAAAAAGAAAAAAAAAAGACGAAGAGGACGAGGAGGAAAAAGACGAAGAAGAAGACGCGACAGAGGATGGGCTTTGACCGGTGAGAAAATTAAAGGTCATTGACCTCTCGAAATAGGATTCCAAGGTATACACACACACACGCATATATCTATATATATATACATTAGTTGATTTTAAAGGGATCTTTATCGAACGATGATTCATAGTTTAACATTCACGTATGTTGTGTCTCTCGACATTTTTCTTTCTTTCTTTCTTTCTTTCTTTCTTTTTTTCTTCTCTCTCTCTCTCTCTCTCTCTTTTTAATTCTTCTTTCTTTTATTTTTGAATTTTTTTCTTCCCTCCTTCCTTCCTTCCTTCCTTCCTTCCTTCCTTCCTTCCTTCCTTTTCGTTTCTTTACTTTTCTTTTCGTTTCTTTTTCGTTTCTTCTTTCATTTTAAAGATACGACCGCGCGAGAGTAATAATTTGAAAGGGTATAGTGTGACAGGGAAAGGCACAAAAACACGTGCCCCTTTAGACCCATGAAGAGAGAGAGTGTTATCATTTCGGAGCACGTACCAACGTCGTTCTCGTCTATTTGCTCCCACTTTCTCTCTCTCTCTCTCTCTCTCTCTCTCTCTCTCTCTCTCTCTTTCTTTCTCGTTTTTCTCGTCTCTGGTCACTGGTCTCTGGTCTTTTACTTTCGCGTTATGGGAAAAGGCTAACGATCATCTCATTGGAATTCGTTAACATAGTTCCTCTTAATGACTGATTTTAATTTTAATCTTGATTTTGATTTGTTCAATCTATGGACATGGTAAAAATTATATTTTTAAGTCTTATTGTTGTCAAGTAATTAACTGTGTGTTTGCGTTGACGGATACTTTTTTTACTCTTTTTTTTTTCTTACTCTCTCTCTCTCTCTCTCTCTCTCTCTCTCTCTCTGTTTCTCTTTGTAAGACGAAAAGCGTCGTTTGGTAGACGGCACCCTTTAAAAATCAAGTGGAGCTCGATTGAAATCGAGCGGCGCGCGTCTCTCTCTCTCTCTCTCTCTCTTTCTCTCTCGTCGCGTAGCCGAAAGTTCACACGGTCCATTAAAACTGGATATCCTTGGAGCGGGGAGGGAGAGTGTATGAAATGTGATGGAGCGGGGGAGGAGAAGGGCTAGGGAATGAGACGGGGAGAGGGAAAGGGGAGGGAGTGTATAGGGGGTTAGAATAGTCTTTCGTACGTATGCACATACATACGTGCATACGTACATATATTTGGCAGAAGAAAACGAAAGAGAGAAAAAAAAAAGAAATGGAATATAGGAATAAGAATAAGAACAAGAATAAGAATAAGAATAAGAATAAAAAGAAATAGGAATAAAAGTAAGAATAAAAAAATGAAGAAGAAGAAGAAGGTAGGATATGAAGAGAGAGAGAGAGAGAGAGAGAGAGAGAAGGGGATGAGATTTTGAGCGTTTGCTTATCTTAGGATTTAATACAAAAGAGAGTTCATTATCTTTTTCGCTGAGATTCCGTCAGGTCTCGAATATCTCTTTGCTTATTCTGCTTTTGCTTCTTCTTCTTCTTCTTCTTCTTCAGCAATCCTATTCTCTCCTCAATAAAGCGGTCTCCTTATCTTCACGACAGATTCGCGAAGCTATCCCCTCCCCTCTCTCTCTTTCTCTCTCTCTTTCTCTCTCTCTTTCTCGCACATTTTCAATTGAATCCCACTCTGGGAATTATTGTACTGCTCCGTACGTCTTTTGCAATTTCGACAACGAATCCAAGGTGCCGCCATATATATATATATATATATATATATATATATATATATATATAAAAATATGCATGTATGTGTATATATATATGGTCCAGATATCATAAAGCTGGTATTATATATATATATATATATGTATGTATGTATGAATGTATGTATGTACGCGTGTCGTATTCCAGCACATATTCGTTTTCTGTACTTCATCCTACTAATCCATCTACATACACACACACATACACGCACGCATGCACGCACAAACACATGTATATAATGTATATATGTGTGAGATAGAGAGAGATAGAGAGAGAGAGAGAGAGAGAGAGAGAGTGGACTATACGTTCCATGATTCTTTCGTGCCGTTTGTTCTCTGCTTGGGAACGGGCATTGCGAGACAAAAACTCGTGAAAGAGAGAGTGAGTGAATGTGTGTGCGTGTAAGAGAGAGAGAAGGAGAGAGAGAGAAAGGATGAGGAGGAGGATGAAGTGCGTGAAGGAACGAGCAACCAAGGATCGGCTTGTGGCGCGAATCGGGTTTAGGACTGTGTCAAATGACACTACTCGCCAGGACGACGACGACGACGACGACGACGACGACGACGACTGACGGCTACGACTGAGAGATCCTCCCGAAAGGATCTTCTCTTCTCTTCTTTTCTTCTTCTTCTTCTTCTTTTTCTTTTTCTTTCTTAGTTCGCGATGAGACCTCATGCTTAACGAAAAGGGTCGAAGGTCGCGTGAGAATGAAGACGATTTCGTCTCCGTGAGACGAAAGACCAGTACCGAATTATACGGGCGTGCCGATGAGCCCTTCGTTATTATTTTGATCTTTTTGCAAGTAATAATTTTCTCTTATGTATATATACGTATATATATATATGTATATACGTATATGTGTATGTATGTATATGTATGCGTATGTGTTTGTGTTGGGGGAAGGGTGTGTGTGTGTGTGTGTTTGCACATATAGGAAGTAATACAGAAGAGAATATTATATATATATATATATATTTTTTTTTAAGTGAGCTTCTTTTTTATATTCTTTTATTCTTTATTATTTTTTTTTCTTTTCTTTTTTTTTCTTTTTTTTTCTTGTAGAACGATATACCGTGAATTCAAGTGAAATCGCAAGAATAGAAATGTTTGTGTTATATTTGATCATTCGATAGGATATTATTGATGTTTATCGTCGTTATTGAATAAACAACTTGGCACGATATTTCCAAGCGGCGTTCGTTCGTTCTCGTTCGTTCGCAAATATTTCACTAATGAATATTTTTCACGGGCGATGATTATTTTAAACGTTGGCTCGAACACAGTTAGAACTAGAATATATATATATATATGTATGTGTGTGTGTTCGTGTGTGTGCGTGAGAGAGAGAGAGATCGTTAAAAATTATTAACGAAGCTTTTCATAATGTAGAAAAATGTTGATATTTTTCTAATGTTATAATATAAAGTAATATTTCCGAAGGATAATACTGAAAGAGGGAGTAATTACGTGGCAAAAGAACGTTCTCTCGATGTTCCTTTTTCGTCCCCAACCTCCTCCTCCCCCTCCACCTCCTCCTCCTCCTCCTCCTCTTCTTCCTTCTCCTCCATTCGCTCGCCCCCCCCTCCCTTTACCCCTTTTTAAATGCAATATGCGCAGACTCATAAAGTCTTCTTTCTCTTTCTTTCTCTTTCCACTCTGTGGGTACTACTCCGCCACCCACAGAGGACAATAACGACTGTTCTTTCGTCTTAAAACTCTCGAAAGCGAAGCTAAAAGTATATAGGACTTGGGTGGTTGATGCTTGGTATATTCTTCTAGTTCGTTCTTTGAAAATGTGCGAATCAGTTTTAACAAAAAAGAAAAAGAAAAAGAAAAAGAAAACGGAAAAGAAAGAAAATTAAAAAAAGAACAATTGACACATATGCGCAAGCATAAATATAAGGATACATACGTACATATATGTATATATATATATATAATATAACGAAGAAAGTTTAGAGATAGTTCGAAGTAGTAGACATAAAAAAAAAAAAGAAAGAAAGAAAGAAAGAAGAAGATGAAAAATAAGAAGGAAAGAAAAGAAAAGAAAAGAAAAGAAAAGAGGACAGAAGGGATGGATGAGACATATGTGACGATGTGATCCTGTCAAGGACACATGCAGAGAACATTACGTAATCGTAAACCACGAAGGATGTGGGCGGGATTTTTTTTGGGCGGGGGATATATATATATTTTTTTTCTTTTTCTTTTCTCTTAAAAAAATACACTGTCTCTTTCTTCTTCAAGTACTTCATTGTCATTCTGATCTTATCGTGAACGCCGTCAAAATTATTCCCATAATTATTCGATTAATGATCATAATTCTTTCTTTTTATTTATTTTATTTTATTTTATTTTATTTTATTTTATTTTATTTTATTTTATTTTCTTAACGAACATAAAACCGTGCCACGATGTTTGGAGGAAAAAGAATTTTCCAATATTTTTTATTAAAGTCTTATTCGCGTAACGTGCAACGCTTGTAATCGTTGAACCGATTATTATTTATTTTCTCCGTCAGCTATTTTTCTCGTTGGTTAACAGGATAGTTTCCTATTATGTCACGTGACACTTTGTAAGCTATTACATACGTATCTACGTATAT
>NC_140828.1:1487500-1507500 GCF_050613455.1 Vespa mandarinia | reverse complement strand
TTTTCTCGCGCAATTTTCGTCAACAACAATTTTTTCTTTTTCTTCTTTTCTTTTTTGTTTTCGTTTGTTTTTTTTTTCTTTTTTTTTTTTTTTCATGTCTATACGATCTACATATCTATGTGTGCGTGTATATATACGTAAAATTGTATTCAATCGATAGATCTTTCTCTCTCTCTCTCTCTCTCTCTCTCTCTCTCTTTCTCTCACTTTTTTGTTTCTAAAAAGATAGAAATTGAATTATCTCACGTGGAAAATTGCTACGATATTTTCGCACGATTTTTCAAAAAAAAAAAAACAAACAAATAGAAAAAACCAAAAAAAAAACAAAAGAAATAGAAAGAGATAAAAAAAATATATATATATAATCTAACACAGTGCCAAGTGTCCTAGCGTCGAAGGACCGGTTATATTGACTTAGGATCTCCGATATCGAGGACGACTTGAAAAAAAAAAATTAAGAAGGAGGGAGGAAAAAATGGGAAAGGGGGGAAAAAGGAAAAAAGAAGAAGAAGAAGAAGAAGAGGAAGAAGAAAGAAGAGAAAAGGGAAAAGAGAAGAGAAAGTCACGAGGGGTGACTCTAGTGAAATATTTCACTAAGTTATCACTAAGAAAGAGAGAGAGAGAGAGAGAGAGGGCCGGGAGAGGGGACGAAGTGACACCTCGTTTTCACGGTGCATCTAGCATCGTCCTCACCCCCTCCCCCTTATCCATTCCCATACCAACTCCTCCGGTTTCCTGCGAGACGAGAGAAGGCGGTAATTATTTGGAACCCTTTGATGGACGTCCTCTTTCTCTCTACCCATCCCCCGTCCCCCTCCCTCCCCCATATGCAACTGGGGTCTCGGGTTGCCCCATAAAGAAGTCGGACGAGTCCTCGTCGGCCCACCGAGAGCAGCTACTGTGTCATAGCTTGAAGGCATACGAACGATATACTCTCGTGAATTCGAAGCTTCATTTCACGCCTGCCTGCCTGCTTTTTGGCTCGACCGACCGACCGACCGACCGACCGACCGACCGATCGACCAACCGACCGATCGACCGATCCATCCATCCATCCTGCCAAGATCAAGAGTTCTACTTTTGCTCCTTTTTAAACCTAATAAATCAATGAAACTCTCTTGGAAGGAGAACGTAAAGAAAAAAAAAAAGAAGAAAAAACAAAAAAGAAAAAGAAGAAGAACAGAAGGAAAAGAAGAAGACGAAGATGAAGATGAAAATGGGAAAAGAGAAAAGAGGAATAACTACTTCGTTTTTATGGTTTCTTTTCTCTTCTTTTCTTTTCTTTTCTTTTTTTTCTCTCTTTTTCCGAGACGAAATATTTTTCTAGTTACATAAAAATGTAACGATGGGATTTTATGGGGAATCCGTTGATTTAAAATATTTTCATTCGTTCATTGAAAAGTAATAACTCGTATAAATTCAATAATATATATTACACGTAAATGTGTATATATTTTTATTCGTTTTCTTTCTTTTTCTTTTTCTTTGAATCGAATTTATTGTATTAGTAGATCATTCTTTTAGTAGAATCTTCGTATAATATGAAGAATCGTCGTCGTTGTCCTTAAGATTGGTTTAGTGCGATAGAGGTGAGTGATGTGATAAGTGATGAAGCCCCAGTCATCGTGTTGCCTGTTGTTATCGGCTATCCTTTGTTCCTCTTTTCTCTTTTCTTTTTTTCTTTTTTCTTTTCTTTTTTTCCTTCTCCTTTTTCTCAGAGTTTACGGTTTCTCTTGTTCTCTCTTTCTCTCTCTCCTTTCTCTTTCGTACTCGTTACTCTTGGTGAGAAGCCTGTCGGTATCGCTGCACAATAAAGGTCATTAACCAAATAATCAGTATCCTAGGCGGTGTCCAAGGAGAGACCCGGATGTCATCGAGCCCTCTCAACTATTTATCTCCTCTAGTACAAACAACGGTGCCCCATGAGTCTCTCTGTAAAGGCTTCTCAGAGTACAGTATAATATACTATAGTATACTATAGTATAGTATAGTACAGTATAGTACAGTATACGGTGCCGTCTTTATCTCCGTTCGCGTTGATTGTTTAGGCTGCTGAAGCCCTCACGACAGATCAGGGAACATCGAATATAAAAAAGAGAGAAAGGAGAAATAGAGAAAGCGAGAGAGAAAGAGTAAGAGAGAGAGAGAGAGAGAGAGAGAGAGAGAGAGACAGAGAGAATACAAATCCCACGATACAAACGTACAGGTGTGCCCCAAAGATTCATTTCTTTTCCTCTTCTATTCTCTTTTATTTCGATCTTTTATTTGATTTTCTTCGTACTAATTTATACGATTGTTACATAATATATTTTAAATAAATTGATATTATGTTTGTTATATATAAAAAAAATAGAGAAAAAATTGTACGACACTTCTTGCATCGTCGTACAATCGCGAAGATATTTTTTACAATTCAATTTTATCGTACAGCTCTCAGAAATTTTTATTCCGTCGATCGTAACGTAAAATTTTCCAATTAAAAAAAGTGCAATTCAGAGATGCTACTCCTTGATAAATGTCTTTCGGCCATTATATCATATCCGATACTCATTAGCGTTGTCAACGTGCCGC
The DNA here is from genome assembly GCF_050613455.1 of Vespa mandarinia. NCBI lineage: Eukaryota > Metazoa > Arthropoda > Insecta > Hymenoptera > Vespidae > Vespa > Vespa mandarinia. The sequence continues at coordinate 1,504,929 of NC_140828.1, read as the reverse complement.
TCTCAGTTCCGTAGAAGAGAATTCTGAGATTATTCTTGATTGGGTTTTTTTGTTGATTTTTTTTTCTTTTTTTATCTTCGTCGTACACCGACGTTTTTTTTTTTTATCAGAGAAGAATAATTTTAGAATTTGAAAATGTGTAAGGCCATAATATAGGATATATATATATATATTTTTTTTTTTTTTGTAAGTATTGTAAAGGAAATATAGAAATTGTTGATCGAATAATATTAATCGGTTCCTAATCTTTTTAGATAATATCGTTTCGATTACATAAACGAGAGAGAAATATTATATGTATTGGTAATAAGATACGACGAATTACGAATTGCTTTGATTTAACAGTACGAGCTTGGCTCTGTTCGCGATCGGTAGAAAATCGTTTGAAAGTATTTATCTAAATAAAAAAAAAAAAAAAAAAACAAAAAAAAAAAAAAAACAAAATTTGGTCGATCAACGCAATCAAATAGAGATAGGATAGGGAGAAAGATAGATAGATAGATAGATAGATAGACAGATAGATAGATAGAGATAGAGAGAAATAAAGAAATAAAAATGAAGACGGAGATATTGAAAAATTTGAGAATTGATTTCATAAACACTTTGATCTTATTAATATTATACAATTATAGAATTCAATTAAAGGATCGCCAAAGGGTCATCTCGATTCTCGATCATTTTACTTTACATACTTAACATATATATATATATATATATATATATATATATATATATATGTATGTGCGTGAATTGTAACGTGTTAATTAAAACGTCATGCTAAATTGCGATAACGAAGAGATGTGTAATTATTATGTCGACTTTTGGCTCGATGGACAGGACTTTACGAGAACACGGACGTGAGTATCGTTGAAATGATTTACGCATCGTTTCGTTTCGATGCTGTAATGATTTAAAAAAAAAAGGAAAAAAAAAAAAGAGAAGAAGAAGAAACGAAAAGTAACGAAGGAAAGAAAAACAGTAAAATTAATTGATTTCGTTGAATTTAGATCATGAAAAAGTAAGACGATAGTGCATATTTCTGCGAAAATAAAAAAGAAAACGAACAATAGATCATTTCTCATCTTTCAACTGGAGTTATTCCGAAATAGAAAAAAGAACTAGTTTGGTCTGTGTATGTGTGTGTCTGTGTGTGTGTCTGTGTATGTGTCTGAATGTATTTGAGAATGTTCCGAAGGTGATCCATGTAATTTGTGTCATTTCTTGTTCGGCGAACTACACCAAGTGCCTATTTGCCTTATCGACTTGCTCTTTCTATCTCTCTTATATTATCCATTGCTACTCTTTTCTCTCTCTTTCTCTCTCTTTTCTTTTCTTTTCTTTTCTTTCCTTTTTTTTCCTCTATCTCTCTATCTATCTATCTCGCTCTTTCTCGTTCTTCTCAAGAAGAACACTATGTGGCACGCAATCTTGAAAGAACGCACGTAACTCGCATGCTTTCACTGCGTTTACGACGAAGAAAAGAGGTACCTACGAGCATCTTGATAATGATAAAAAGGAAAGCACAAGACGATCATCGTCATGATAATAAAACAGCTAGCTAAATTCGACGTCCTACGACGTTTTTATCTTATTCTGATCTTTCTTCAAGCTTTAGAATTTTATAACGAATAGGAAAAATAAAAATGTTGGAAAGAAACGAAATAGAAAATAAAAATAAGGAAGAGTAATAGTAATAAGATTACCCTTGACTTTTGATAAGTAGATTTTCTTTTTTTTTTTTTTTTTTTTTTTTATTTATCATCTTTCTCTTTCATCTTTTCTTTTATCTTTTCTTTCGTTCTTATTTATTTATTTATTTATTTTTGTTTGTTTGTTTGTTTGTTTGTTTCTTTTTTTTTAATGCGACAATGCATCTGAAACGTTCAATTATTTATCGACGATTCGATGAGTCTTGGTATCTCATTCGTGTTTACTATGAAAAAAAGAGAGAAAAAAAGATAGAGAGAGAGAGAGAGAGAGAAAGAGAGAGGATACAGAGATACAGATAGGATCGCGTGTCGGTATTGATAAGATTAGTTGTGAAAGGTCTGAATCAGGATGATATATATAATATTGAATGAAGACAAATCTTCAATGTCGATTTTTGGATTTAACGAAATGAAAAAACTTCAGTCGCGGAAATCGTCGAGACTATCTTTTTCTTTCGTCTTTTTGTTTTACTCTTTTCTTTTTTGCAATCAGATCTTTCATATCTTCCTTCGAAATGATTTTTCTTTCCTTTTATTTTGTTTTCCTTTCTTTCTTTTATCCCCGCAAATATTTTTTTTATATCTATCTATATATAGATATATATATACGGGAAATATCAGAATCGTTGTATCGTTAAAAGATCCGATAGTAGGAGTTAGTCACGTATGTATGTTTATTGTATAACCACTCGACGATTTCCGATCAAAATCGTTTTATCATTTCGAAATCGCAATCGAACAGCTGTGTGCCGTTCTTCTTCTTCTTCTATTATTGTATCGATTAACATTTATTGAAAAGTAGAAAGAAAGAAAAAAAAAAAAATTATAATATCCACGATTATAATTAGAATACATAGTATAATGACTTCTCATCGATTTTTATTACAGACTTTTCCCTTTGGTTTCTTCTTTTTTATTTTTTTTTTGACAGATATATTTTCTTTTCTTTTTTCTTTTCCCTTTTTTTTTTTTCTTCTTAGAGATCCTTTTTCTTCTCTTAATATTTTTTTTCGAGAATCGACGAACGAATGAATAAACGATATCACGGAGAGCGAGCTGGCCCTTAAGAAATCGTTGAGACTATGCTTCGCTTTAGGGGTTGGTGTCGATGTTCTCTTTCTCTCTCTCTCTCTCTCTCTCTCTTTCTGTCTCTCTTTCACTCTTTCCTTTTTCTTACTACGAGATGGGGGAGAAAAATGAGTGAAATCCATTAGAGGGGAGATTCCTCTCGTGTGCCTCTGACCTGGCCCGATCTCTGCTAACTCTCTCTCTCTCTCTCTCTCTCTGTCTATTTCTCTTTCTCTCTCACTCACATGTATCCACGTGTCATATTCATGAACATGGACAAAAATATAAATTATGTACCTACACGTATGTACGTATGTACGTATCTATATATGTATACACCTAAGAAGTAGTACGTTATTTAGATCAATCCCATTTATACGTGAAATAAAATGTTTGGTTGAAAGTAATATAGTCACTTGTATAAATTAATGGATATATTTTATTTTCTCTTATTAGCTTAATCAGTCCTTTCGAGAAAATCATAAAATTTTAACCATAATTTTAATCATAAAATAAAAATTTTACGAGATAATTATCGATCAGGTTATATATATATATATATATATATATATATATATATACATACATACATACGGAGGGAGGATATTATGTCGTCTATATTCCCATTCGAATATGCACGTGTATATGTTATTTATGTGTGTATATTTATTTTGCTCTCTTCTAAGGAAAAGAAAAAAAAGAAAAAAAAGAAAAAAAAAAAAAAAAAAAAAAAAAAAAGAAAAAGGAAAAAGATAAAAAAAATCTCGTAAACTCGTGATTGATCGCAACCTCATCATGTTTCCTTCTCAACGTTTAAGAAATGACCACGTCGTAAAATCCTTTAGTAGTCGAAGACAAGTCGATCATTATTGCGTTTACTTAAATGCCATCCCTTGATTCTTTTTTTTTTTTTTTTTTTTTTTAGTTCTTCGTCGACGTATATAAACAGAAAAAGGAAAGGATACTTCTTTTTCTTCTTCTTTATTTTTTTTTTTTTTTTGTTTTTTACATGAACGATTCAAAGAGAAATATAAATTACATAGAGTTTAAAGTATCTCGTTAAATATTTTACAAAGGAGCGCATTGTCATAATCTGTGAACAATAATAATAATAATAATAATAATAATAATAATAATAATAATAATAATAATAATAATAATAAAAAGAACAATGAAAAGGAAAAACAAAAAAAAAAGGAAAATGAAAATGTAGAAGGGAAAGGAAAAAAAAAATCGACTACTCCAAACGTTTATTTTTTCTTTTCTTTTCTTTCCTTTTTAATCACTTCGATCATTCACAGAATATATTCTTCTCTCTCTCTCTCTCTCTCTTTCTCTGTCTGACACGCGTGATATGTGTTAAACGTGTATACGCAACGTTTACAAAGCAATACTTATTATCGATAAAACGAAACATATGCGAGTACAATCGTCAAAAAGGATTCTCGTAACAAAAACGATAACGATTACACCCGCCTGAAAGACAATCGAGCTCGACCCTGCCTGCCATTGGGTTTAGATTTCGGTTCGTTGCACTTGCATGGACAATAATTCAAAGCGAGTTGTTGTTGTTATTGTTATCATCATCATCATCATCATCATCATCATCATAATCATCATCGTCGTCGCCATCGTTATCATCATCGACATCGTCATCGTCATCATCATTATTATTATTATTCTTATTATTATTATTATTGATCATTGTCTTTAACTGGACGATCTAATAAATCGATGGTTCTCTTTTTCTATGTTTGGACATGTGTTACGTTCAACGAACGAAATGATATGGCCGATCGGGAACTTCCTGAACCACCATGATTCTCTCTTTCTCTCTCTTGCATTGTTTCCTACCTTCTCTCTCTCTCTCTCTCTCTTTCTCTGTCTCTCTCATACACACTCACTCACGTACGAACACACGTGAACCCGTTCCTCTTCTCTTTTCCAAAGGACCGATCGTCGAGTCGTTTTGTTCCGGTAATGCGACGATTGTTGGCGCGAGCCTTGAAACAAAAACGCGGCCGAGCCATCTGTCGGCTTGCTAAAGTAAAAAACAAAAAAAAAAAAAAGGAAAAGAGAGAGAGAGAGAGAGAGAGAGAGAGAGAGAGAGAGAGAAAGGAGAAAGAAAGAAAGAAAGAAAGAAAGAAATATAGAAAGAAAGAAGGAGACAAGGATATATAGTGGCAGAGAGTGAGAACGACAGAGAAAGAAGACCGGGAGAATGAAAGAAAAGAGCATCCGCGAATGCGACGTAGGGATTGTTTTCTAGTGGCTTCTCGTTTAACCCCTCCATTTTCTTTTTTTTTTTTTTTTTTTTCTCTTTTTTTCCACTAACCATTACTCCCTTCTATGAGAAATAGAAAGAGAGAGGGAGAGGGAGTTTAACCCTCTGGTTATATGTATATGTATATATATATATATCTCGGACTCTATGATCGTCGTTTAATCCTTACCCATTGTCAGTCCCACCCCCACCCTCTAATTTCACCCCTCCCCGTCCCGCACCCGACTTCTCGATCATAGTACTGTGCGTCCGATTTTTGCTCTTCTTTCCTCATCTTTCTTCTTTTTTTCTTTTTTTTTCTTTTCTTTTCTTTTTTTTCTTTTTTTTTTTTTTTTTTTTTTTAATTTCTTTTTTTCTCCCTCTGTTTCTCTTTGAACACGTTCGAATTTCGATACATACATAGGTACGACATAATTGCGCACGCAATTGTTTTCTAATAAATAATTTTTTTTTATCCGGTCAAAGAGAGACTTTGAGATTTTATATCCGGTTAAAGAAAGAGAGAGAGAGAAAGGGACAATCGATTCTAATCAAAATTCATTATTACATATCACCTATCTTTTTGATATCTCTGTCTTCCTTTCTTTTTTCTTCTCTCTCTCTCTCTCTCTCCCTTTTTTTTGTCTATTTATATTATCTCTCGACATCGCGATAAAATCGTGCGATCTAATCATCTGTTGTTATTCGACCGATTTAATTTATCGTATACTACTACGATGATAATAGTGAAACGAGGAGATGATATTGGTATTAACGAGACAATTTTTTGATTGAAAGAAAATGTAGCGCGTGTAAAAACTTTAAGGACACCCAGTAGGTGGTCGATCAACGATACCGCTGCCTCCACTACCACCGCCGCCACCACCGTTTCGACACGCACCCACCCCGCATAACGCGTAAATGCGGTGTAGTAGCGGGCTCGTGGATTCTAGCAATTACACGGGCTCGAGTACCCTCAGAAACGGGTGCCCATTAGGATGAGAGAAAATCAGGGGAATATACCAACGAGAGCGCATATAGTCGTTCGATTTCTTCGATTCGTCCTATCGCAGATTTCTCTGTTCTTTTCTTTTCTTTTCTCTCTCTCTCTCTCTCTCTCTCTTTTTGTGTTTTTTTTTTCTCTCTCTTCCTCTTTCTCGTCTCTTCGTTCTTCTTATTTTCTGTGTTTTAATGAATCTGAGAAAATTTAACGACGACTGACGATTGACATTTTATAAATTTCGATTGTTTACATTTTGATAAAAGTAATTTGTATAGGCTCGATATTCTATCCATTAGAACATAGTACATTATATATATATATACATTTTTTTTTATTATATATATATAGTAGAAACTCGAGCAAGAAGCAGCTCCCTTTATATCATCTTGTCTTACCTTCAACGTATCGAAGAAAAACAGCGAACCTTTCTCTGAGTGCTTCACTATGTAAGCCATTTCGCTTAGCGGTTGGTTATTGGACATTGGCGTCATTATATCCACAAGCACATACATATCTATACATACACAAACACACACACACACACACATATATATATATATATAACGATATAATATTGCTAGGACTCTGTGGGAAACGATTAATCGTCCATGTCCGAACGTCATTGCCATCTTTGGTCATTTAATCGAAAATTTCGCTCTCCAAGTATATATCGAGAACATAATCGTACTTAATCGATTATTATCAAGAGTTACAAGGACCTTTAAGGGAAATACCGAAAGAGAGTAAAAGAAGGGTTAAGAGAATAGAGAAGGAAAAACGTAGGAAGCAAAAGCAAAAAAGAAAAATAAAATTAAAGGAAAGTTAAATTTAGAAATAGAAAAAAAAAAACATTTCGATGGAGTGAAATCGTGTTTGTTAAAATTATAATTTTAAACGTGATCGGAGTTAGAGAGGACCAATCGAACATTGTCGATGACACGATAATGAATTTCTTAACACCTCGATAACGGGACAAGGGGGATGATGGGGTTGCGTCTGGGTTGCCGGCAATCGGTCGTGTTAGTCGAGAGCCATCTGAATGACAGAGCGAGTGATCAAAGGACTCGATTCTGCGTTTGATGTCCTACGCACGCGGTTCCGTTTCAACGCGGCTCTCTCTCTCTCTCTCTCTCTCTCCGTCTCTGTCTCTCTCTCTCTCTCTCTCCGTCTCTGTCTCTCTCTCTCTCTCTCCGTCTCTGTCTCTCTCTCTCTCTCTCTGTCTCTCTCTCTCTCTCTCTGTCTCTCTCTCTCTGTCTCTCTGTCTCTCTCTCTCTCTGTCTCCCTCTCTCTCTGTCTCTCTCTCTGTCTCTCTCTCTCTCTGTCTCTCTGTCTCTGTTTCTCTCTCTGTCTCTCTCTCTCTCCCTGTCTCTCTCTCTCTCTCCCTGTCTCTCTCTCTCTCTCCCTGTCTCTCTCTCTCTCTCCCTGTCTCTCTCTCTCTCTCCCTGTCTCTCTCTCTCTCTCCCTGTCTCTCTCTCTCTCCCTGTCTCTCTTTCTCTCTCTCTCTCTCCCTGTCTCTCTCTCTCCCCTGTCTCTCTCTCTCTCTCTATCTTTCTCCCATTTTCTCTATCTCTCTTTCTCTCTCTGTTTCGTGTGTATTGACCAAACCATTCGATTTCTACCATAGAATTTCAATGTCCCGTGTTGTAGGAATCCTATACCTCAAATATACCTAGATCAATTTCTCTAGAATATTTCATAAGCTAGATTGTATTAGGTTGGCAACTAAGTGATTGCGGAAAGTCTCGACAAAATCCGCAATGACTTAATTGCCAACGGGATATTGTTTTGGCAACTAAGTGATTGCGGATATGGTCTCCGCAACGACTTAGTTGCCAAAACAATATGGCGTTGGCAACTAAGTAATTGCGGGGATGGTCAGCGCAACGACTTAGTTGCCAAAACAATATGGCGTTGGCAACTAAGTAATTGCGGATATGGGCACCGCAACGACTTAGTTGCCAACAAAATATCCCGTTGGCAACTAAGTCATTGCGGATATGGTCACCGCAACGACTTAGTTGCCAACAAAATATCCCGTTGGCAACTAAGTCATTGCGGATTCGGTCACCGCAACGACTTAGTTGCCAAAACAATATGGCGTTGGCAACTAAGTGATTGCGGGGTTGGCAACTAAGTGATTGCGGGATTGGCAACTAAGTAATTGCGGATATGGTCACCGCAACGACTTAGTTGCCAAAACAATATGGCGTTGGCAACTAAGTGATTGCGGGGTTGGCAACTAAGTGATTGCGGGGTTGGCAACTAAGTGATTGCGGGATTGGCAACTAAGTGATTGCGGATTCGGTCACCGCAACGACTTAGTTGCCAACAAAATATCCCGTTGGCAACTAAGTCATTGCGGATTCGGTCACCGCAACGACTTAGTTGCCAACAAAATATCCCGTTGGCAACTAAGTGATTGCGGATTCGGTCACCGCAATGACTTAGTTGCCAAAACAATATATCGTGAAAAAGAAAAATTATAAAAAAGAAAAAAATAAATAAAATAAAAGAAAGAGGGTGAGGGGGAGGGGAAAGAGGGAGAAGAGAAAGATATATTATATATATATATATATATATATATATATATATATATATATATATATCATTTGTCTAAGCGTCGCTTATCTTTTGCTCCTCTCATTTTTTTTTCCTTTTTTTTCTTTCTTCTTATTCTGGTCCTTTCTTCTTGAGAAAGATTTTCACGATAAATATTAGCCTGTTAGCGAGAATTTCAATATTTCAAGACAAAAGCGAAGGAGGATGAACGGGGTGGAAGAGAGAGAGAGAGAGAAGGAGAGAAGGAGAGAGTGAGAGGGAGGGAGAGATAGGTAAGGGTGCAACACATCGTTACACTCCCCCTCACTTTCCACTTTCAACAATTCGTATTTGATGAGCATTCGTTTTAAATCGACGCGGAGACCGGCGAAATTGAATCTTCTTTCTTGGTCTTTCCTATTTGTGCGCGTATGTTTCTATATCCGTGTTTCTATCTGCGTGTGTGCGTATGTGTCTGTGTATTTGTGTAGTAGCAGAGGGTGAAGAAATCGTTGATCTTTTTCGATATTTATCGAACTCCTCGATTCTTATTTTATTTTTCTCCTCTTTGACAAAGTCGCGAGTGTAGCGACGATCAAAAGCCAATTACAATGGAAGAAATGAACACATCGATTTTAACTTTCTCTATCCCTCTCTCTCTCTCTTACTCTCTTTTTCTCTCTCATACTCTTCTATCTTTTCTCAATGAAAACAATAGTACGTGAATTATGTTAACTTTTGAAAAGAAGAAAGGTGCAAGGCCTATTTTCTTTCTCACGCCTTCTTTCGAATTTTTCTATCGTATCTTTGGATAAACCGCAAAAATACAATAACTGCCGAATGATCACCTCGCGCGTGAGAGAGAGTGAGAGAGAGAGAGAGAGAAAGAGAAAGAGATATGTAAGCAACCCTTGAGAAAAGAGAAAAGGAAATAAAAAAGGAAAAGGTACCCTTCTCTCGATTTTGCCCTTTCGACAAATTTTCATGGCTCTTCTTCTCCGAATTTTTTCTTTTCCTCTTTTCTTTATGTTTCTCCTTTTTCTTTTTTTTTTTCCTCTTTACTTTTCCTTTCTTCTTTTTTTATTATTATTATTATTTTTTCTCCTTTGAAACGTCGAGAAAAGGATACGTTGACTTTTAACCCTCTCCCCATCCCTTCCTTAACTCCCCACTCCTCATCTGTTGCGGCTATCATACACGCTACTGTTTCCATAAAAAGAAGAGGAAGAAAAAAAAAAGAAAAGAAAAGAAAAGAAAAAGAAAGAAAAAAAAAATAGAAAATAATTCTCGATCGATATGAAAAATTTTTTTATTAATTAATTCTCCCTCTCTCTCTCTCTCTCTCTCTCTCTCTCTCTCTTTCTCTTTCAAACAGATAGACACGTACACGTACAAAGATGAGAATATCTCTATAAACTCATAGATATACAACTAAACATGGCGAAGGAGTGTTAAGTGAAATTTCAATTACGTTCCCGATCGAACTTCACTCTATGGGGGGTTGCTCTCTCTCTCTCTCTCTCTCAGACAGTAAACTTTCACGCCTATAACGACTCTATCTGCACCCTTCCCCCATCCCCTTGTTCTCCTATTCTCTGACCCCGTCGTCTAACATCTCTGTTTTTAGAACTCTATCGTCGAAGAATCGTCTTAACGTGTAGGATGATCTAACGTATTTATTCGCAATACAGGTTACATATACAGGTCTCCAAGTTTTTTTTCTTTTTTTCTTTTTCTTTTTCATTTTTTTTTCTTCTTTTTCAATGACTCCCTTCAATAGAAACATTCCGTTCGACATCTTTACCGACTTCGCTTTCGCAGACACGAAGGGATAAGAAAAAGAAAGAAGAAAGAAGAAAAAAAAAAAGAAAAATAATAATAACAATAATAATAATAATAATAAAAGAGAAAGAAGAAGAGAAGAAGAATGTGTATGAAAGGGGTGGTAATACCAGGGTTGGAACTTCTTCGATTCTTTAAAAAAAAAAAAGGAAGAAAGAAAAAGAAAATAAAAGAATACATATATATATATATATTTTTCTTTTTTTTTTTCTCTCTTTTTTTTTTTTTTTTTTTTTTTAAGAATAGTGTCCTTCGATCGATTACTCTTCCACAATTGCGGATATTGCTTGATGTTAGAGAGTACCATTAGATCGAAGATATACGATTTCCCAGATGGTTTCCATCCTCCCTTCTCCATCCCTCCCCTTCCAATGCCAACTGCATCGTCTCTCTCTCTCTCTCTCTCTCTTTTACTATTGAATAGAATCACGATGCCATTCTTCCAACTAACGTGAATAGAATTCAAGTTGGTCTCTATTCGCACACGTGATGGAACGACTACTGTGATATCTAACTTCTTATCTATCGTATTGCGAATCTGACGATAGATTGTCCAAAACTAGAGGGATGATGTCCCTTTCGATTATTTTCTCTATATATCATCCTGTTATTCGTACGGAATCTTTCTCGTAAACGATTTTATACATCCTAAATTTTCTATCTTTCCTTTTTTTTCTGCTTTTTTTTTCTGTTTTTTTTTTCTGTGTTTTATTTTTTTTTATTTTTTTTTTTTTTTTTTTTTTTTTTAGTTGATTTGATTTGATTTATTTCATTGTTATTGTCTTGTCTTCTACGTCGTCGTCGTCATCGTTGACGTTGTTGTTTTTATTTTTTATAGCATAGAGCAAGAAAACAAGGGATGAATGAGTCTGATCGAAATGAATTTAAAGGGGGAGGAAGAAAAAAAAAATAAATAAATAAAAGAAAAGAAAGAGGGACAAGACAAAGTGTTCATTTTGTTATTTCATTCGCATATATATTATTTTTACGTTTGTATAAAAGAATGGTCGAATTGTTTCTTTCGTTTTTTTTTTTTTTTTTTTTTTTTTTTCTTTTAATCATTGTCCAAAAAAGTCAATGTCTCTCTCTCTCTCTTTCTCTCTCTTTTCGTCTATACGATTTCTCTCTTTTCTACGATTCTCTATTTCCATTTCGTATTTCATTGTAGGGCAAACGCGATAGTAAAACGATCTGATCGTATCTTATTATCGAAAAGAGAGAAAAAGAGAGTGAGTGAAAGAGAGAGAGAAAGAGAGAGAGAGAGAGAGAGAGAGAGAATATTCTATTTTCTGTTCTCCTTTCTCCACTTTCGAAGATCGGAAAGCAACAATCACCCCGTTGATTTTAAACTTTTAAATTCGCTTTATCTAACCGGCCACGGAAAAATGGTCAGACCCTTAAGGGATGATACGTGAACGTAAAGGAATGAAATTCGATGGAGGGTTACGGTCAATAATGGCCACATTGTTATATCCATGTTTATGCTCTAAACGTGATAGATCGTAACAATACGATTCGATTCTTTACTTTGTAATTTATTTGACAGAATAATATATGTGAATATAAACCTCTTCGATCTTTTTTCTTTTTTTTTTTTTTTTTTTTTTAAGAACACCGATTGCTTAGAACTTAAAAGAAGGAAAAGAAGGTAACAAAAAAAAGAAAAAGAAAAGAAAAGGAGAAAAAAGAGAAATGCAAAAGTTGCAAAAATTGATGCATTGAAACGGGGTCGGTCGTATAGGATGTCATCGTACGATTTTAATATGATTGATAATTTATTTATTATTAAGAGAAAGAAAAAGAAAGAAAAAAGAAAACATATCGTCATCTTAATCGGGATTAATCGGGATTAATCGGGATTAATCGGGATTAATTTAAAAGAGAAGATGGCTCGACGTGAGAGAAACTAAACTCGGAGAAAAATGGAACATTCATTTTTCCTTTAATTACGATGTTGCGGAACATAGATTACGATGTTGGCTCGCGCTCAAAAACATCTGTTCCCCTTCTCTTTCCTTCCTTCCTTCCTTCCTTCCTTCCTTCCTTCCTACGAGTTTTCCTCTACCCTTATACGTTAGCCGAAGGGCTGATAATATCCGCAGGGGTTTTGTGCTTCGATCTTCGACGTTCTCTTAGTTTTCTAAGCAACGTTAGGGTGGAAAAAAAAATATTTATTACGGAGAATCGGAACGGTGTTATGTACATTAATTATATTCAATAAGAATCCAATTAAATTGAAATGAGCTTTTTAATAATTCAAAGGAGAAAGAAAAAAAAGAAAAAAAAAGAAAAGAGAAAAAGAGAGAGAGAGAGAGAGAGAGAGAGAGAGATAATTTGATGTTCGAAAATGTCGATCTTTATTTGATAAAAATTTATCGTACATTTATTTTGCAAATTAACAATTGATAATTATTTTTCTCGAATTTTTTATGCAACCGTCTCATCTTTTTTTTTTTTTTTTTTTTCTTTTTTCATTTTTTTTCATTTTTATCTTAACAACATAAGTACGATCCATCATTTGGCAAAATTTCGTAACGGCTTCGTTCGAATGGTCGAGGAATAATTAAGCGGCCTGTCGCTTAACGCGAGCTTTAATTAAACTCAAAATAATCGAGTTTGGTTAAAAGTTTTTGGCACGGACAAGCATAGCACTTCCTCTCTCGCTCTCTTTCTCTCTTTCTCTCTCTCTCTCTCTCTCTCTCTTTCTCTTTCTGGACCTCGTTGAACGTATATACGAACTCGTATGCGTATGCAAGCTTTCGGTCTTTCCACGGCGATCCACGCTATTAAATTTATCGTTCTCCTCGACTCGAGTTCGTTGAGAAGTTATAATCAAAATAATATATACATATATTATATATATAATATATATATATACATAATATATATAATATATATAATATATAATATATATATATATACATATATGTATACCAGTGTCAGAAACATTTAACGATGGCAAGTAAAAGGTCGATTGAACTAATGGCTTCAATTAGATACATTTCATTTACTAATGATACGATTCAATAATCGAATATACAGAATTTGAGAAATATAATCGTTAATAAAATTTAAAGAGAGAAATAAATTTTTCTTAATAATTTAATAACGAAAGAAACGAACGTATAGAATCGTCTCGTTCGATGAAATTCCTTAAAGTAATTATAATTTGTTAAATTTCGCTCGTTTTCTTTTCTTTTCTTTCTTTTTTCATTCACATTCATTTATTTATTTATCTTTTTCTTTTTTTCTCTTAAAAAAAAAAAAAAGAAAAAAAAAAGGAAAGAAAATAAGAAATCACTCTTTAATTATTATGGATATTAAATTGCTTATTAGCTTTCATAGCTGGCGGTGAGAAAGAGAAGAAAAGAGAAAGAGAAAGACAGAGACAGAGAGACAGAGAGATAGAGAGATAGAGAGAGAGAGAGAGAGAGAGAGAGAGAGAGAGAGAGAGAGATAGAAAATTAATATGGGACATGAGATAAAATTAATTTAACGGCGAGTTGCGGCCGCGAGTTAGCCTCCGGCTGTGTACCAAAGCCTGGATCACAATGGTAGAATGGCCGAGCTGCTGTGGGCACTGCAAACTTCGAACCCACCAGGACGACGTCGATGGTGGTGGTGGTAGTAGTGGTGGTGGTGATGGTAGTGGTAGTGGTAGTGATGATGATGATGATGGTGGTGATGGTAGTGGTGGTGGTGGTAGAAGTAGCGGTGGTATCCCCTTCTTCCCACCATCGCCATCACCATCACCATCAGTACCGTCGACACCGGATCCACACGGAAGTACAGTGTTACTGGACGACCATGGCTATGGGTGCACTCGAACCAAAACATAATTAGCTTGCATTGTTAATGCATCAATATTTGCATGCTGTCCTACCTACCACCGTAGTACTAGAGCAACAGCAACAGCAACGGCGGCAACATCAGCAACATCAGCAACAGTAGCAGCACGTGGCTAAAAGCACGATTTCCAATAAGCTAACACTTTGTTGCAATGGTTATTAAGCTTGTACTATCGATTTTTCATTTTGATTTTCTATGCGTCATCGTTACTCTTGTTCTTGCTGCTCCTGCTGCTGCTGCTATTATTGTTATTATTATTATTATTATTATTATTATTATTATTATTATTATTATTATTATTATTATTATTATTATTATTATTATTATTTTCTTTGTTTTTCTCTCTTTTTTCTGTTTCTTTTTTCTTACCTTCCTCTTTCTTCTTCATGGTTATTATCGAACGATTTTTTTTCTCAACATTGATCTATAAAACGAATAGTTCTATCGAGGTGTTCTAGTCTTACTTTCTTAAAATAGATTTCACATTAGTGGGAGGAGTATGGAATGAAAGGAAGGTTAGTAACAAGCGCGTGCACGAAGAGAAGAACGGGCGAACTTACATACATACATACATACATACATACAAACATATATATATATACATACATACATACATACATACCGGATCTTCCCTACTTGATCGTCTTCCGGTTGTTCGCGTGCCACCGTAGAGGGTATTATCGTACACATCTGGATCTTCTCGTTGTTCTCTCTTACACGATCTTGACCTGGCAACCTAATTCTCTTAGCTTAGGAAAAAGACGCTCGATTGATTGCATTATCTATCCCCTTTACTCTCTCTCTCTCTCTCTTTATTTCCATCTTATCGATTCTCTCGAAAACTTGAAAATTCACGTGGCACGTAGTTATCTTCGATTTTCTAGAACGTTGACCTTGAACTCTATGGAAGAAAGCCGATAGGCGAGCTGAGAAATCGTTAAGTCGAGAGTCTCCCCTCTGTTTGAAACGAGAGAATGGAAAAGAGACAAGCTGCCGGTTACGAAAAAGGTTCCTCCTCCTTCTTCTATCGAGGAGGAGGTCCCAAAAAGTAAAAGAGAGAGAGAGAGAGAGAGAGAGAGAGAGAGAGAGAGAGAGAGAGAGAAAGAAAGAAAGAAAGAAAGAAAGAAGGCCCAGGGTCTTCCGTTAGTTCATCGTCTTCCGGTGACTTCCGGTGGCCTCTAACTAGGGACAATACCTTGCGTATGCGCGACGTGCACGCGGCGTACAACAATCGCGTCTCAAGTTCCTCCAAGCAGGGGGGCGGTCCTCCCTCTTTTACATTTTTTTCCTCTCTCTCTCTCTCTCTCTCTCTTTCTTTCACACACTCGATTCCTCCTCTCCCTTACTATTTCATATATATAATATATATATATATATATTTCTTCCTTTTCTCCTTTCTTTTTCTCAACTACTTATGTGGCTCTCAATGGCACGTTAGAGAGAGAGAGAGAGAGAGAGAGGTGATTCTGTCAAGCACACAAATTATAGACTTCTGAGCACGACCGTTGACGCGATTACTCGTAGCTTCGTCGATCACTATTTTGGCCACTCGTTATATATATATATATATATATATGTGTGTGTGTGTATGTAGATAGAGATATACGTATATGTATGTGCATATACATAGGTATATGCATTTATTTGTATGATGTTAGTATAGACGTGGCATTCACACAAACATATACGTTCTCTCTCGAATCTCGATCCTTTTGACCTAGTGCGTATCTCTCTCTCTTTCTCTTTCTCTTTTTTTTTTTCTCTCCTTTTCCTCTCCCTTATACTCTTTACTCGTGTTTTGTGACGACGAGACGTACCCAATCGTTTTGGGGTAGATCAAGAAGTCGACTCTCTACGTGGACTTTCAGGAGGCCACTCGAGCGAACGCTAATTGTTTAGTCGCTTCGAGCATTGACTTCTCTCTTTCTCTCTCTTCCTTCCATCCATCCATCCTTCCTTCTTTCTTTCTTTTCGTTCTTTCTTCTCTCTTTCTCTCTCTCTCTTTTTCTCTTTCTCTTTCTCTCTTCTTCTTCATCGAATGAAAATAACTCCCTCGGGCTAGCTACTTCTTCTTCATTGGCCGACCGTTAACGGTCGACGTAGTCTCCTCTGTCTCGTTGCTAGCTAACCCTTTGATAGCATCTCGATGAAGTGATCTCAAGATCTCTTTCTTTCTTTTTTTCTTTCTTTCTTTCTTTCTCTCTCTCTCTCTCTCTCTTTGTCTCTTTTTTTTTTTTGTTTGCATACTCCAGAAGCAGCTGATGACTATGATCATACATTTTGATAAAGTAGACGAGAAGTGGTATGAATTGAGGTTTACTGAGAAAATTGTATTCGTTACTTTAATACAGCATCCACCCCCACCTCTACACCCCTCCAACCCTCCTCCTATCCATCCTTCCCTATGTTATTTCACGTTGTAAACGACAAAGAGAAATAAAGGAGGAGGGAGATAGGTCGCTTCGCTTTTCGTCTCTGACGTACATGACACGCCTGTAAAATTGCTTCTCGCATCGAAATAGAAGGAGTAAGAGTAAGAGAGCGAGCGAGAGAGAGTGAGAGAGAGAGAGAGAGATAGAGAGAGAAAAAGAGAGACAGGTCGAGCGTACAGAGGAGACAATTTTTCAAGGGGGGGGAACGTGAAAAATATTAATAACTCTGGTGTTACGATAAGGGATGGTAGAGGAACGGGGACTATTGCTTGGTAGTAGTAAGGGACGTTGCAGGAACTCTACGAGTATACAGGGGTATCGAGGGGGTGGCAAGTGTTTCTGTCAGTTTAATAGCTTCGCGCCTTCCACCTACCCCCGAAGAACCCCGCGAAACCCAGCATCCTCTCCTACTGATTCCTGCTCAACGCTTCTCTTTCTCTCCCTCTCTCTCTCTCTCTCTCACTCACACATATACACTTTACTACATCACCTCCGACATTACGGCATCGTCACTCTACGTGTCAGAAGTTGCACGAGACACACGTAGTAGAACCACTGTTTACATCCCTATGTGATAAACCCCTTCCCATAGTAACATTATATTTATTATACCTTCGAAGAGAAATGTATTGTCCTTATATATATATATATATATACATGTATATATATATATATTTATATATACATATATTGATCGATAATTGTATCTTTTTTTGGGAAATTTG
>NC_140828.1:1432500-1482500 GCF_050613455.1 Vespa mandarinia | reverse complement strand
TAATTCTATAGAGGGTGAATGTGTTCGAGCACTCGTAACAACGTCCCACAGGAGTCAAAGACCTTACTTTAGGTACTCCTCTCTTTCTCTCTCTCTCTCTCTCATCTTGATGCTTTCCCAAATATTGTCGTTATATGTTGGACCACCATAGGATCCTATAGGTTTGCTTTTGTACCGTATGAACCCTCTAACGGGATTTCGCGAAATCCTGTTTATTCTTTCGATTAGGTACATTGATGAAGTCGTGTTTTTCTTTTCTTTTTCTTTTTCTTCTTCTTTTTTTTATTTTTTACAATGGAACTTTAAAAACGAACGTATTATTCGTACGTGCGTACGAAAGAATTTGCAATATTTTTTTTATTGATTTTTAAGAAAAAGAATAAAAGAGAGAGAGAGAGAAGATAAAAAGGAAGAAATTTTGTTAGGAATATTAATCGTTTGGATTCTAGGAAAACAATTGTGAGATATATTTATTTTTTCGAATTGATCGAATTTAATAGGTTAAAAATTTGAAGGAATTTTTATTCTATGTCCTTTTTATATTTTCACCTTTTTCTCCTTTTGTTTTTAATTTCCCTTCTTTTTTATAATTAATATCAATTTATGTCTTTATACTTGATTGACGTATGATTTTTCTGTCTTTATTCTTTTTTTTTTTGACTGTTCTTTCTTTCTTCTTTTCTTTTCCTCTTTCTCTCTCTCTCTCTCTCTCTCTCTCTCTCTCTCTCTCTCTCTCTCCTTATCACGAAGGAACAAAGCTCTATTCGTATCTCGTCGAATACTTTCTTCGTTCTATTTGTCGTAAAGCGCTCGTTATATCTCGATTTATGTTTATCGAGAAAGAACGAGCTAACGTCGTTATACGATACTTCTCTATTGCTCTCTGCTAGTACATATATATATATATATATATATATATATATAAAAGTTGTATCGATAGAATGAGTATACTCTAGGCTTCGTGTCTCCGTGTCTACTAGCCCTATTCGTAGGATCACCGTTTTCTTTTACGACTTTTTACACTCTCCCGACAATAAACCGGATGCATTCTCCGAAGCCTTTGTTTGCTATCTCGATTAGAATCCTATCAGAAAAAAATTTTTTTTTTTATCCTTTTCTTTTTTTTTTTTTTCTTTTTTCGCGATATTTCCTATACCAATCTTTTACCTACCTATTGAAGTATTTTTCAATATTTTCTATTAGATTTTCTTTCGATCGATATAATAATTATTATTAATTATCGAGATGATATTCGTTGATGATTTTTTTTTCTCGGTCGAACGTAAGGGAAAAATTATTTTTTTATTCTTTATTTTTTTTGTGCATTTTCTTTTTTTTTTTTTTCTACTTTTTTATTCCTCTCTCTTTTTCTCCTTCCTTTTTTTTTCTTTTCTTTCTTTATCATTATCATTATTATTATCATAGATACACCTGCAAATTTACTTAGCCGTTGACATTCACACAGAGCTTATGTTGTTTGCAAAGGACTACTCGTCACAGTATAATTTTCTTTGAGGCATCTTCTTGCCGCAGGTTCGTTCGAAAAGACTCGCATAAAATTCTCTATGTGTGTATGTGTATATATATATATATATGTTTGTTTTTTGATAGTCGATAGAACTCTCTTTCTCTCTCTCTCTCTCCCTCTCTTTGTCTGTCTCTAGCTATCTATTTATCTCTCTCTTTCTCTTCCTTTCTTTCTCTCTCTCTCTCTCTCTCTCTTTCTCTTGGGAATATCTTTCGATTGGAAGATAAGGTTGTTTATTAAAAGGGTCCCGACAAATTTATTCGTTCCTCACGAAGTCGTCCAAATAAATCTAATATTCTCTCCCAATCGTTCTCTTTTAAAAATAGGAAATTGAAAAAGGATACATACCAACGTATATCTATTTTTCTTCTTCGAAAAATATTTTTAAGATTTCTTTATTTTTAACGCATCGTTCGTTCATCAAATAGATCGAATATCTTTCTCTCTCTCTAGATATATATATATATATATATCTAATGAAATCTAATCATTTCTAACGAAAATCTTTCTCTTTTATAAATAGTGCCAGATTGAAACCAAAACGGGTCTAATGATTGATTGGAATATAAACACTTAAAATAACGTTATAAAATTTCAATCTTATCATTCTAAACATTATTCTATTTGAGTTACAATATGATTATACAAAACTGTGTTACTGAACAAGAGATAGATAGATAGATAGTTGTTATCCATTTGACATTTGCTTTTACGCTTTATCCAAGTTATATAATTCATTAAAAAAAGGGGAAAAGAAAAAGACGTAAGATAAAAAAAAAATAGAAGAAAAAAAGAGAAGGATATATTATCAGATTAAAACGTGCAAACGTTTTCTTCTTTTTTTTTTTTTTTTATTTTTTTTTTCTTTTTCTTTGTCTTTTTTTGTTCGATAAATTCATTTTTTCCGATGATTTCATTCATATTTCATTACTGAATCTTTTCTCTTGTCAGTTTACACTAATTTCAAGTCAAGATATTATTGACGAACCAATCTGATCGATCTGATCGATCTGATCGATCTGATCGATCTGATCGATCTGATCGATCTGATCGTTCGATTGCCTTTTAAAAGATCTCTCAATACACGTATATTCAAACACAAATAATCGGATATCGTAGAACGTGCAAATCCATCCGGTAAATTGAATTTTCGTTCTTAGAATAGCATTAGGAAAAGTAATACATTGACGTTATCGTTATTCTTCGTGAATGTAAAGTATTCTATAATCATTTTCTATTGCCGACGATGATCGCCGAGAAATGGGCGATGATTTTTTTATTTTTTTATTTTTTATCAAGATTAAATCGAATCCTTTCAAGAAAAAAAATATATATATATATACATATATATTTTGTTTTAGGAAGCAGCGACGAAGGCGAGTCGGTATCAACTGGAAATACCACAGGAGGAGGTGGAGGTGGTGGTGGTGGTGGTGGTGGCGGCGGCGGAGGTGGAGGAGGAGGAGGTGGTGGTGGTGCGGATAGTAGCGAGATGGAGGAAAACATCAATAACAACAACAACAATAACAACAACAACAACAATAATAATAATTCTAGTGGCAGTAGTAGCAACGCAAGCAACGGCAATCCTATTTATAGAGATTTCAAAGCCCTCCACATGTCTAATGCGATACAGGATACACCTTTGGATTATAATACCTCGCAAACTAGGAGTAACTATCAACAATCACAATCACAATCACAACAACAACAACAACAACAACAACAACAACAACGTGGTTATTCCCCTGGTATGGAAAGACAACAGAATTATGAAAAGGAGCAACAACAGAGGCCACCGTCTGTTAGAGACGACGATAGAAGGATGTCTTGGGATTATATTGAGAAACATAATGAACAACAAAAGGATTATTCGAGAACGCGAAACGAGTATCGTGAGTAGATTTATACTCTAAAGAATTCGATAATAATTTGATCTGAGGAAAAAACATTTTTTTTTCTTCTGTTTCCTTTTTTTTTTTTTTTTTTTTTTTTAATTTAATTTATTTTCTTATTCTTTCATCGTTGAAATTTTTTGTTGATACATTTTTTTAACGAAGAATTTTCGTTTCGTATCGTTCGTATTAATTAGACTCTATAAAAGTGAAGATCGATAATGAGATATAGAGATAGATAGATAGATAGATAGATAGATAGATAGATAGATAGATAGATAGATAGATAGATAGATAGATAGATAGATAAATAGAGAAAGAGTGAGTGATTGTGTGAGAGAGAGAGAGAGAGAGAAAAAGTGACGGTATGTATGACCTGTTTTGTCTTCATGTTTTGATTTATATAGAGGACACGATAAAGCAAGAGCCAAAGGACCAATTGAGTCACGAGTGGGTGTCACTCGTTCCCGAGGTCGAGGTCGGTGGTTCAGCGCCTGGTGGTGGGCCACAAGTTCGAGCACGAAAAGATATACCACGGGGTACCAGATTTGGTCCTTTTTCCTGCAAGTGGGTGAGCGAGCCTTTCAATCCCCGTTACGCTTGGGAGGTGAGTTCTATTTCTTTCTCTCTCTTTTTTTTCTCTCTCTCTCTCTCTCTCTTTCTCTTTCTCTCTCTATCTATCTATCTATCTATCTATCTCTCTCTCTCTCTCTCTCTTTCTCTCTTTCTCTCCCTTTTTCGCAATATATATGTATAAACATATATTATATATATATATATATGTTATACAGGTATATAAATAAGTATACACGTATGTATGCACGTATGTAAGTACATAGATACGTACATAGGTATGTACATATACATATGTACATATATATCGTTTAGGCGTTTATCGCATCAGCAGTGTTGTGTGTATGGCCTTTTGGAAATTCAGGAAGGGAAATCTCTCTCGTAATTCTATTCAACTGAATGAGAACATCGAGATTCTGAGAAATATAAACCATGCGATTTCTATTCTTCGAGATTTCATTCTACTCTTTTTTTTTCTTTCTTCTTTTTTTTTTTTTTTCCTTAACCAATCGTAATCCATCCATCTATCTAATCTAATCTAAATATATTGGTATATATTCTATTTGGCGCGCGGTGTACGTATTGTGCCCGTGTGCGCCCTGTTTTACTATACGTTGAGAAAAATTGATATTGATTCCTCTTCTTTTATTTTATTTTTTTTCCCTGTCTTTTTCTTTTTTCCTTCCATTCTTTCTTACGGTTTTTCTTTTTTCTTTTTTTTTTTTTTTTTTTTTTTTTTTAATCGATCGGTTTATAGCATTAATCTTATCAAATATCTTAGACGCATCCAGAACAGAAAATTCTCAATCGACAACCGTTTGAAAGATGATCGATCTGTTTATGGTTAGAGGGTAGTTCGAGAAATACTTTTAAGCCAATGTCATTGGGTTTCTCTTCTATCCTATTGCCGTATAATCCCTGCCGGGTATTATCCGCGCAGATGCCGACGAAATAAGGAGGAATGAGAGAAAGAGGAGAGGATAGAGATAGGATAGGATAGGATAGGATAGGATGGAGAGAAAGAGAGAGAGAGAGAGAGAGAAAAAAAGGGAATAGGACGATGGATAGATAGACAGATAGAGTGAAAGAGAAAGAAAGAGAGACAGACAGATAGACAGATAGACAGACAGACAGACAGACAGACAGACAAACAGACAGAAGGAGTCGTCGTCTCTTGATAGTTCGACAGCGACCACCTGGACGAAAATCGTTCGTTCGAAGGTGTCATCCACGTTGACGGATCTGTCAATTTCTTCTTATTCCCTTGCATTCGGATGAATCCAATTGAATCCATTTTTCAATTTTGCCATTTCAAGAGAACCTTTACCCGTAGAACCTTGCTAAAACATTTTACCATATCTTGGATCGAAGAAAAACGTTCGAAATATTTCCTATTAATGTTGTTTATTAATATATCATTTCGTTATATTCATCATTTGATTCTCTTTCGTAGATTACAGATTTTCTTTTTTATTTCCTTTTTTCTTGACTCCTTTAGAAAATGTTGATGACTTTTAAATTAGCACATAGGTTTAACGCGAATTGAACCGGATTTATATTGGTCGATCTCTACCACCATGGACACAATGGGGCGGAGAGGGAGGGGGAAATAGGGGTGGGGGAGGGTGTTTTGGAATGAGAGAAAGAGGGAAATGGGTGGGGGGGGCAACGTGCAGAGGTTGTGATAGATATGATAGCGGCAGCACGAGCGCATGTCGCACTGACAAAATGTAAATGGCTTCATCCATCTAACTGCCGACAAAAAGGCAGTCGGGGCCAACTGTCGGACCGGCGATTACAGGATCGATTAAAGCCAAACTACCCCTTCGTTTCGTCGGCCCCGATCTATCAAGCACCCCATCCCATCCCACCCTCTACTCCTACTACCCTGTACCCTACCCCCGTTTCCGCCCAACGAAAACCCCGTAAACTCGTGCAAGAGGTTAAAATCTTTTCGAAAGATTTTTTATAACGCGCATTTTTAATCATTTACAAATTTATTATTATTCGAAGAAGATGATGATGATGATGATGATGATGATGAAGGTAAATTTCGCGTTGAACTCTCATCTTATTCGATCGATCTTCTCGAATAAAAAATTTCAGGATTATCTCTCGGGTCTCTCGTTACATCGAAGAGTAGTTCGCAAAGCGGTCAAAATTCACTCTCTCTCTCTCTCTCTCTCTGTCTCTCTTTCTCTTTATTTTTCTTTTCTTCCTTTTTTTTTTCTTTTTCTTTCTCTTCCTGTCTCTTTTCTGCTCTCGATTCACACCGTTCGCATTACTCCCCTTTCGGATCCTAATCCTTTTCTCACAATCTTTAGAAAATTCACGAAACTTTGTACTGTGCGTATCGTGTATATATATATATATAGGAAGGGAGAAATGAGAGGGTTGCGAGGAAACCGAAATTTCGCGTCGGTTTTGTTAAGAAAAAATGAAAAAAAAAAATGAAAAAAAAAAAAAAAAAGAAAAAGAAGAAAGAAGGGAAAAGAAAAATAGAAAATCAAGAATATATCTATTTTTATTATACTTTATTATATTTCATATTCTCGTAGTTAGGATCTTTCAATCAATTGCAATTCGTGTTTAGATTTGTCCCGTAAAAATAATAGATTCCAAATTAAAAAAAAACATATATATATATATATATACACATACACACACACATATATATATATATATTCGAATTTCGTTTCATCCTTCTTTTTTCCTCCTAGGGGAGGTATGAGAGAAGAAAGAAAGAAAGAAAAAAAAAAGAAAAAGAAAAGAGAAAAAATTCTGAACCGTTTTGCGGATGAGTTAGGTATCAGTATTACCCCACCTGCCGCGTGAGTTCTCGCACACTTTTTCCCCCTCCCTTTTTTTCTTTTTTTTTTTTTTTGAATCGACCGACAAAAAAGGAGAAGGGGAATGGGAAATCCGGAAAAAGGAAAGAATCTTTTAAAGGGAAGTATCTCTCTCTCTCTCTCTCTCTCTCTCTTTCTCTTTCTCTTTCTCTCTCTTTCTCTTTCTCTCTCTTTCTATCTCTCTATCGGACATAGCTTTTTCTAGTCGGTGACGCGTGATCCGTACAAGTTTCTCGTCGTGCCTTCGTGGCGACTAAACCAATCTTAGGCTTAGCTCGTTCAACCGTGAAACCCCGGGTGCTGTTGGCACGGTTGTGGTGTTGGTGTGTGCCCTATCGGTGGAGGGTCTCAGTCCAATTTGCCGAATGATTTCGAGAACGTATGTCAAATGATCAATCGTGCTCGAGTTATTGCCGGTGGTTTGCAAAGGAAGAAAAATTTTTCCCTGGTTTTGATCGCTGGTATTATTTTTTTCTTTTCTCTCTCTATCTATCTATCTACCTATCTATCTATCTATCTATCTATCTATCTATCTCTTTTCGATTATTTCTTAACGAGCAGCCTTATATTTTTAAATTGAAGAACATTTTTTTTTTTCTTTAATTGTTTTACTTTCCTTTTCTTTCCACTCGTCTGTCTCTTATTTTTTTTTTTTTTTTAATTTCTTTTCTCTGCTTTTTTTTTTCGAAGAGAAAATAAAAAGGCGATAAAAGTGATATATCCATAATCGGATAGATATAATAAACGTAATAAATATCTCGAGATTTAGAGAAAAAGGGAAACGAAGAAAGGTATGAAGGAGAAGAGTAAAAAAGGAAAGTTCTTTAAAAGCAAAACGCCTCCTAGCCCTTCAACAATTTCTATTATATTATACGAGTCCTTTTAACGCCCACTGCTATTTACGAGTCGACGACAAGAATCTTATTGTGTTCATCATCATCATCATCATCATCATCATCATCATTGTCATCCTTGTCATCCAGTAGTAGTAGGACATTGGTACCTATCAACCTGGAAATACTTATTTTAGACAATCGATATCGTTCTAACGGTGGACAATACTTATAACGTAGCTTCCATTATACATGGACATTGTCCAGGTGAACTGGTCTTTAGGGCGTTGCTGGAGGTCAAGCCCCGGAAGTGATTCGACAATGAAGAACATAATGTACCGCTCCACCTCCTTTTTTCTTCCCCCACTCCATCTCTCTCTTTCTCTCTCTCTCTCTTTATCTATCTCATACACACACATACTTTTTCTCGCTCGCTTACTCGCTTATTTGCTTGCTTGCTTGCTTACTTGCTTGCTTGCTTGCTTGCTTGCTTGCTTGCTTGCTTTGATCCCTTGCATTCTTATTATTAATTTCGATACTACTGCTCCGTCGAAAGTGCAACAACATAGACCCTAAACTTTTTTTTTCTCTCTTTTCTTTCGTTCTTTCTTTCTTTTTTTTTCTCCCTTTCGCGCATTATTTCGTTAGGAAAATGGACAGAACGTCGGTTTCGTGGTTTGGTTCTCAAGGCGTAGAATTACGAAGGACGACGGACCTGAGTTTTCGCGGGTATTTGAATGTGAAATAATATATAAGAAGGTTAGAGAGAAAGAAAGAGAAAGAAAGAAAGAAAGGAAGGAAGGAAGGAAGAAAGAGAAAGATTTGCGATTGGATGATGAGAGGGGTGGGGAGAGAGAGAGAGAGAGAGAGAGAGAGAGAGAGAAAGAGAGAGAGAAGAGAATTGGCAGGAAACAAGTGACAATCAGTAACGACAGGGATCTTTTACATTGTCCAAAGCTGTCACACGTTGGACGAGAAGCAGGATATCGAGGGATCCCTTGAGTCGTTCCTTACCGTGGTCATCACCGGTCATAAAGAAAACGATTCAACCCTGTACCTATAAGTCATTGTACCCTCCTCTCCATTTCTCCCCTCCCCTTGTCCATCTCGTCCCACCCCCTGACCTTAAAAATTTATATTCGACAAATTGTTTGACATTGTATATTCGTTGTGCAAAAAAAAAGAAAAAGAAGAAGGTAACTTGTCTCAGATTATACGTCGATAATTTTTTGCATAACGATTTTTTATGATTTTCATGAAAAATTGTTTTGTATATATATATATATATATATATATATATATATATATATATATAAATTAATATCTGTATAGAAAAATTAATCGATCGATAATCGACTATATTTAACGGGAATTTACAAAAAAAAAAAAAGAAAAGAAAAATAATAATAAATCTTGTTCTCAAGTTTTATGCCCTTGAATAGTCGAAAGGTCGATGCCGGTCGACAAGTCGGTCCCCTTATATAATAATAATAATAATAATAATGCTCGCAAAATTTTTTTTATACAAAGCTTGGTAGTATACATCGTACTGCGAACGAAAGAATGCAAAGACGATCAGCTGATTTATCATTTTTATTTTTATTTCTGTCTCTCTGTCTATCTCTCTCTTTCTCACTTTCTTTTTTCTGAAAAATCAATTTTTTGATTTATATCTTTTTCATTTTGTTATGTTAATAAATATCTAATGCTATCTCTTTTTACGATTTGTTTGATTAACGTTAAATATATATATATATATATTTTGACATTTAAATTTACAAAAATCGTCGACGTTAAATTAGCTTATAGCAACAAATCAATCATTCATTCCGATATTATACAATTCATAGATAATTTCTCAGGTAAAAACAGAGTTAAAAAGAAAGAGAAAGTACAGAGAGAGACAGAGAGAGAGGAGAGAGAGAGAGAGAGAGAGAGAGAGACAGAAGTAAAGATTTGCTATTTGAATCTTTCATTTCGTATCCCCTTTATAAATTATTATAAACTCAATTCTCGTAGCTTTGTTGCATTTTGGGCTACACCCCTCGATTTATCTCAAGGGTGATAAATCTTCTTCTCTCATTTCCCTTGGCATCTCTATCTCTTTCTTTCCCTATCTTTCTCTCTTTCTCTTTCGATAATGGGCATATATTAGACACGTGTTGTCTCACAAATTATCGAGCTGCTGACTGACCCGTCCTAATATGAGTTTCTAATCTCTTTCAATTGACTAAACGTTCATATGCCTTTACTTTCGACATGCTTACGTCATTTTATTAAAATTATCAATTATTGAAAGATTTATTAGAAAGAAAGGGTTTAGTTTAATAGGGGAAAACAAATTGTTAGAATTATATTATATTTTTTATTTTACGTATGGATTACATTGTAAATGAGATAAAACAAAATCAAATCAAATGAAATGAGAACAAAAGGAAATGATTTAAAAATATCACTTTCTTAAGAAGGTTAAAATATTCACTTACTCACTCACTCATTCACTCACTCACTCACTCACTTACTCACTCACTCACGTACGTACGTACGTATGTACCCAAGTTTCTACGTTCCTACGTTCGTTATAATTTTCACTCCCTAACCGAGTTTCTCTTTCAAGACTACATTTGGGGTGGTTTTACGTTGATCGAAGGGGCTGCAGAGAGACCATGGGTTAGGAAGCCTTGCCTCGTCTTACCAACGGCTTGGACTTAATTGAACTTGTTCGCGAAACTCATAACGAGAAGTCTAGTAAGTGCTCTACGGTTGTTATAATTTACGGGAAACAATCGTCACCTTTGATGTGCCGACTGATTGTCTTGGATCTCACACGAATGTTTTAGTCCCTAAGCGTAAGTTAACCATCCCCTAGCTCTTTCTCTTTCTCTGTCTCTCCTTATCTCTCTCTTTCACTCTCTTTTTCTCTCCATCTCTTTCTCTTTCTCTTTCTCTCTATATTCTCTTTAAGAAAGAAGCTAAACGTTTAGACGATAGAAATTTGAATCTAAATTTGTTGTTCGGAGCTATCAAACGTGATACCAAAGAAATCTAATACGTCGGTCCATTTGAGATAATCTTCAATAATTACAACCTCCTCCTCTTCCTCCTCCTCCTCCTCCTTCTCCTCCTTCTCTTTCTCCTCCACTTCCCATCCTTCCACGGGAAGGAGTTGTTTTTTGTTTATCTTTTATTTTTTCTCTCTTTGCATGTTTATTCTTTTTCTTTTTTTTTTTCTTTGATTCTTTGTTCTTTTTTCTTTCTTTTTTTTTTTTTTTTTAATTTTTTATCTTCTTCCTTCGTGCGCAAACATTTTTTTTGTTCTTTTCGAGTTTGACTCATTTTTTGTCCTCTGCCCTTCACTCTTGGTTTTTCTTTTTTTTTTTTTTTTTTTTTTTTTTTTTTTTTATTATTATTTTTTTTTATTTTTTCCTTCTCTTTTTTTTTCTTTCTTTTTTTCTCTCTTTTTTTTCCAGACAGTCCGTCACCGTGAAAAGTATAATCGTTTTCTTCATTCAATCGAGGGTATTATTGCTTCATTTATATTATATATATATATATATATATATATATATGGTTTTAACATCATAAATAATCGTTTTCAATACGTCTCCCTGGTTAAACAAAAGCAAAAATTCACGTTACTCATTGTCTCGGGGTTGGTCGCGGCGGCGGCCGTGTTACCTTGTGCATTTAAAATGTAAACTCAATTTAAGCCGTGATTCGACGGTAAACAAAACGCATTGCCCGTTCGTTGGATTGTTACGCTTTTGTAGTGGAACTGTAGGGGAGAGAGAGAGAGAGAGAGAAAGAGAAAGAAAGAAATGTCCAATTTGTAGGGAGAAGAATTAAAAAATGGATGACCTGATATTTGATATTTGATTGGCTGGACCAGACCGAACGGACCAGATCGGACCGGACGGTTCGTTCGATGTTCGACATTCTGTTGTTCGACGCTATATTGAAAATGATTTGTTGAGAATATTTGAGCAGATCTTTTGGAATCGGATCCTCTCTCTCTCTCTCTCTCTCACTCTCTTGTGACCAATGAGGTTCCTAGAGCTACTTAAGCTAAGATCGAGAGAATTCGGTAAGCTCACGGGGTTGACAGATTGTGTTCATACGAACGAGCAGGACTCTCGGTACAATGACCGAACTAATCTGGTCCAGTACAGGGAGAAGCAGACCAGTCTAAGTTCAATATACACAGGAATATACTACTAAGCCAGAGGCGTTTCGTGTGTATGCTTTCGACTATTGCCTTGCATAAATCAGATTTCTGGTTACCTTACTTACCCCCTTTCGCTTCTGGAGAACAACGTTCTCCCCATGTACGTGTATGTATCTATATAAATGGAATTAACAACACCGCGGATTGACTTGATTATCATTGCGTTGTAACTAATCAGATAATTCTGAGGTGTTCCAGAGATGATAATTCAATTATATCCAATTAAATAATTCGTTCGTTTAAAATCAGATTCGTTCGTATGATCCAATATTACAAAATTCTCATATATATATATTCGTATGATAATGTTTACATAGAATAAAATTAATGTAATTAATAGAATTAACGTAGATAAGAGTAATTGATTTTTTTTTCCTTTTTCTATTTTTATTTTTATTTTTATTTCTGCACTTTTTTCTTTCTTTCTTTCTTTCTTTCTTATTTTTTCCATAGAATTGAATACATTCCAAGAGTTTTCATTTATCGATTTAATACAAATTTACATCAAATATTTTTCTTATAATTTAATATAATTTTAATAATATAATGTAAATTTATGTTTACATTATATATTAATATATTTTGTATTAAATAGATATCGATAATATTTTTCTGATCGTACAATCCAACTCTCAGTAATATTTAATAATAATAGTGATAATAATAATAATAATAATAATAATAATAAGCAACGTCATTCGTTTGAAATCTATTATATATAATAGGTTTTCTTATTTTTCCTGTTTACGGATGAATAGAAATCATTGTCGTCGCCGTCCGTCGTCGTCGTCGTCGTCGTCGTCGTTGTCGTCAATCGTTTTCTGCAGGATAATACGGATCAACGAATTTTGGCAAATTTTCTGACGTGCGCGCAGTCGCTCGTTCGCGCCGGCTTCTCTCTAATGATCGATCATATAAGGGGCTGGCGATGACGCCAGTAGGATATAATTTATACCGCTAGATACGTCGAGGGTAGCTTCCCTTAGAAATCGTGGGTGTGTAAGAGAGAAGGAAAGATAGAAAGAGAAAGAGAAAGAGAAAGAGAGAGAGAGAGAGAGAGAGTAAGAGAGAGAGAGTGGCATCTGCTGCACGTTAGACACGGGTCGAAGGGCACCGCTTGCTCTGTCATTACTTTGCCTTACATGCCTGCCACGAGTCAAGTGGGTCAAGTATGTTAAGAGACATGTACAGAATGAGAAGGGATCGGAAGAGAAAAAAAAGATATATATATATATATATATCTCGCTCGATGATCCAATAATATCGTTCAATCTTTCTGCTACTGATGATCTAATCTTTATAATATCGATCAACTCTATGAGCTTTTTCCTTTTTGATCTATTAATCGTTTCTTCTAAATAATAACGATTAAATAAATCTCTCGTATTATTTATATGCGCGTTGATTAAACAATGATAATAGAAAGAATGTAATTCTTTTTCTTTCTTTCTTTTTTTTTTCCTTGATAGATAAGTAAGAGATAAGATGAAATAAAATGAAGAAGAAGAGAAAGAAAAAAAAAAAGAAAATTGCATTTGTAAGTCCTCCATCGAAATGGCATTACGAACGTTTATTTTTTTTTTTCTTTTCTTTTTTTTTTAATTTATTAATTAAATAAATCGTTACATTGATTTATTGAAACAATGAGAAAGGGTTAGTCGTATACGTTTATCGCAAAAAATTTTTCCTCGATAGTTAAAAAGGGCCAAGTCTTATTGACGTTTAAACGTTCCTGTTGGTACTCGTTAGAGCGGAAAAGTTAATCATCTTCATTAAGATTGAGATCGTAGTAGGCTCGCAATTAAACGACACGCCGTAAATACTCGTAGAGTTTGATTTACGATTCGGCGTAATCCAATTGCAGAGAGCTGCTTTTGAATCCTTGGTTAGTATCGACGAAAGTACTCGATTGTAATTCGACTTTCTCTTTCTCTCTCTTTCTTTTTTCTCTCGCCTTTAAAAATAATCTGGCAAATATTAATTGGTACGGATTTGTATTTAATTAGTAGTTAATAACAGTAATATAACGAGAGTATCTAAATATAAAATATATCTTCTCGTGAAATTGTTACCCTCGTTTATTTTCTCTTATCGATCGATTTATATATAAATCGAGTATAATATTCGTGATCGTCGAAAAATCAAAAGGAAGGTCATGATAAGTCCGTCGATAAGAGGAAGAATAGAAATATGAGTGGGTGGATATTAGTGGTGGGAAAAGGAAAATGTTAGGAACGTTAGGCTTCTTACAATTAAGAAGAAGAAGAAGGAGAAGGAAAAAAAAAAGAAGAAAATTGAACAATAAAAAAGAAAGAAAAAAAAGAAAGAAAGAAAAAGGAAAAAGAACGAGCTAAGTAGGAGAATCTCACGAAGTTGTTATAACGCAACGTTGAGTGGTACGAAATGAATGAAAAATACGAGAAGAAAAGAGGCCAAAGTTTCCAAAGTCCTCGCAAACTTTTTTTCCTTTTGGGACGGTGAGGTAAAGGGTGGTGGAGAGTAGAGAACGAACGAAGAAAAAGAAAAAGAAAAATCTTGAATTTCGTAGTAGAATCGATCCCACAATGGGAGGAGGAGAGGGAGGAATAGCGTACGATCGAGTAAAATAGGAAAAATCTTATTTTGTTCGCGAATCACTTCAATCATTTTTCGTCGTCGTCTTAAAATTGATCGACATTTTACATTTGAAGAGAGAGAAAGAGAGAGAGAGAGAGAGAGAGAGAGAGAGAGAGAAAGAGAGAGATTTACGAGAAACTCGCTAGAACTATAATCGATTCCTTCGGATTAATTAAGCATTAATTAAGACTGAAAGGAGCCTCTTATAGACACCTTGAGTTTCATATCCTCTCTCTCTCTCTCTCTCACTCTCTCTTTCTCTCTCTTTCTCTCTCTGTTTCGTTCGTTCGTTCGTTCGTTCATTCATTCATTCATTCACACTTACCCTCTTACTCGCTCATTCATTTGCCAATCCTCCAAGGCTAAGAGGAAATTAAGCAAAGATGTCGCCATGGCTTAATGTTATATTCGAGCTTGGGCTTAGTGTTGCCATTTAATTTAATATTACACGGAAGGTGTATGTGTTATTATTTAAGGGGAACGAGGGGGATAGAAGGGAGGAGGAAGAGAATGATAATTGACCGTTTCACACACTCGATTTGTCGAAATATTCGTAAGATTCGATATTTCATCGTGGAAAATCTCTCTCTCTCTCTGTCTCTCTGTCTCTCTCTCATTTACTATACACATACGATAATAATTCATTTCTCGATAATATCACGAATAATGATTAAATGTAAGTGTGGTTCGTTTTGTTTGTTTTCTTTTTATTTATTTTTTTATTTTTTTTTTTTTTAAATTACTTCTTTTCTCTTTTTTCCTTCGTCTTTTCTTTTTCTTTTTATTTTTTTTTTGCTCTTTCTTCCTGTTTCTTTTTTCTTTTTTTTTTTCCTTCTCTCATTTTTCTTCTTCGTCTTTTTTTTCTTCTTTGGATCGTCGATGAAAAAATTGTGTGTTGATTTGTTAAAATAAGAATTATAGGATAACAAGATGGAAGGAAGGTTATAGCACATCGAAGGGTATCGATGAACCAGAGAGCCGTTTTAGGAAAAATGCCTTTCTCGTTCGTGTAGTGAAAAAAGGGGGTGGTGCCAGTGCTAAAAGCATTTTTGCGTCGGCCATCACAGAGCTATCATCCGCCATCGATCCGTTTTATTCATAACTTTGCAGGCCGTCCAGAGGGGTCGATAGCTTTCGATTCTCTATACCACCTAACAGAACGATATACATACATAATACTCGTTGAGAAAAACAATTTTCTCGAGAAATTTTAATTTCCTTATTTTATCTTTTCCCTCTCTCTCTCTCTCTCTCTCTCTCTCTCTCTCTCTCTCTCTTTCTCTTTTCAATTAAAAAAATATATTGAAGTATCATATCAACGATCTATCGGGCAAAGTATTTTGTTCGTTTGTGTTTAATGTTTATTGGTTACAAGTATTTTAGTATTTTTTCTTTTCTTTCTTTTTGAAAATGGTTTCAGGTTTTGAAAGGATACATTCAGAAGAACAGGTTCGTTTTTGGATGGATCACGATTAAGAGAGATAGAGATAGAGAGATAGAAAGATAGAGAGATAGAGAGATAGAGAGATAGAGAGAGAAAGAGAGAGAATCCTTAAGAATTTAGAAAACGACATGGAACGTCTTCGATTATGAGGGTCCATTCATTGAGAGAGTAATACCATGCAGACGAGAGAGAAGAAGTGATAGCTTGTCCTTTTTTCGCTTAACTATTTTTCGAAACACCACATATATATATATATATATATAGAGAGAGAGAGAGAGGGAGAGAGAGAGAGAAAGAAAGAGAGAAAGAGACACCTTTTTTCGTTTAACTATTTTCGGTCAAATCCAACCGACTGAGGGTCAAAACCTTTCATCGGTTTGGTTTAGAGGTGTGAGATTACAAAAGGGAGAGAGAAAGAGAGAAAAGAGATCTAGAATGTTTTGTAAGAACGACCAGAGTCTAACTGTCCTTCTAAGGGCAAATTGTGAATCCTCTCGACCAAGTGTCCTGCAGATCATCCGATGGACAAGATGTGTCCCTTCTTTATCTCTCTTTCTGTCTCTTTTCTTATCCTTACATAGAAAGGGAGCGAGAGAGAGAGAGAGAAAGAAAGAGAGAAAGAGAGATATATCCCTGTGGTTTTTTTCTATATCTTTATCTTTGTTTCTCTCTCTCTCTCTCTCTCTTAAGCACTCTTTTTCTTTCTCTTCTAAAAAAGTGAGTCAAAACGTTTGTCAGTTATATCTTCTTGTAGATAATAATTATTCTTCTTTTACTTTTTTTTTTCCTTTATATTTTCATTATCCTTTTTTTTTTTTTTTTTTTATTCTTTCCCCTTTCTCTTACCTGTGAAATAAAATAATAAAAATTATGGACATATGTGGACATGTTTTTTGTTGAGTGTGCGTGTATAAAACTAAAAAAAAAATGTGTCTATAAAATTAAAAAAAAAATACATATATATATATATATATATATATATATATATATATATATATAAAATAGTTAAAAAGGGAAATGTCGAGTAATAATATTTCTCGCTACGTTGAATCTAAGCATACCTAGAGAGATGCTCTTTTTTCGCAGCACCGAGATGGGATACGCTCTGGGGAGAGAAAGGGTAATTGCATAAAGAAAAAGTTAGCGGTGAAACTGCACATTTAATTAAAATCGTTGCTCGTTTCTGGCAATTTTAGCAATTTCATACTGACGTTCTCTAACGTCGCTTAAAGAGGCTCAAGGAATGATGCAATTATGATTTATTTGCTCTGCCTCGGTACTCCTCCTCTTCCTTCCTCCTCTTCTCACTTATTCACCCTTCTTCTTCTCTTCCTCTCTCTCTCTCTCTCTCTCTCTCTCTCTCTCTCTCTCTCTCTCTCTCTCACTCTCTCTCAAGTTTTACGTAGCACACCAACGTATATTACTCTCTCTTTCTCTCTTTCTCTGTTCTCTTTGAACGGCCTTTGAATTACTGACCGACGACGTGCAACCGCAAAATTTTCTCGCTTTTACAGGTAACATTGTAAAATTTCATTTTTATGTTCTCTTTCTTCTGTTTATGCGTTAGGAATATAAATAAATAATGGCATAAACTTTTGACGTTATTTCAATGTTGGAAAATAAAGAAAATAAAAAAAGAAAGAAAGAAAAAGGAATGATATGTTTTTTTTTTTCTTTTTTTCTTTTTCCCCATTTGTTCAGATTTTTATTTTCTTTCTTCCTTTTCTTATTTATTTATTTATTTATTCATTCATTTTTATTTTTATAAATTTATTCTCTAATATCTTTGCTCTTGATTAAGAGACGGCCTAGTTGAGCGTCTATGAATTATCATAAGCTCGTATCTTTGTAGAGACACCCACAGAAAATACGGTACGATTATGGGAATGATCATGAATCAGAAGTAGGAGAGTAAATCTGTCCTATGAATTGTTAGCACATGTCCCGTTCAAGCCGACAAAGCATATTGAAAAATCTACCCTGCTGAGCGGTTAAAGCCAGTGACGAATTTCCTTCTTCTCTTCCGTCGACGTGTCTTCTCTCCTCTTCTTTTTCTTTTTCCTTTTCTATTTCTATTTCCTTCCTTTCTTTCTTTCTTTCTTTCTCTGTCTGTCTGTCTCTCTCTCTCTCTCTTTTTTCTTTTTTTTTTTTTCTATCATCCAAAAAGAGACGAAAGAGAAAGGAAAGAGATCTGACGTCATTTTTTTTTATTTTTTTTTTCTTCTTCCTTTCTTTTTTTTTTTTTTTAACATCTCTCTAGATCGTAATTAATCTTTTTATATGATTCATACTTATCCTTACGTTGTAAAATACAAATGCGATGGATTTTTTATATTTATTCTTTATTAACTCGTTTTCGAGTATAAAAGAGTAAAACCGAAAGTATGTTTACTCAATGTGATTTTTTTTTTTTTTTTTTTTCATTTGTTAGATTTATAATTATAATAAGAAGGGAGAGAGAATTAATTTAGAAAAAAAAAAAAAAAAACAAGAAAAGAATAATCGATTTTTAATTTAATGATTTAAATAATTAATCTTTGTATTTGTATCGTATAAATTTCTCATAGAAATTATTTGGAATAAATAATTGTATTAATAATTGGATTTAAAAAAAAAAAAAAATCTCTCTCCTACGTTTGTTCTCATTTTAGTTCATTTCATTTCATTTTATTCGTTCGTTCGTTCGTTCATCTCGAAAAATAGATGTTTCAAAATGAATACCATACGCTGCACCAAGGAGCACCAAGTTAGCTCATCATTGTCGAAAGGTGTCACAGCTTTTAAGAAAGATCCTAATCTCTTCTGTTGGCCGATGAGAAGTTCTATTGTGATGTCTCGTTCGTGCACATCTTTTCGAAGTGCTCCTTAACAATCCCTAGTAGCTAAATAGGTATTAGGAGCATCATAGGAAAACCTTGACCATTCTCGATTTCCTTTTCCGTTTTTTTTTTCTTTTCCGCATTCTAAAAATTTCACTATTACTTCTATCTAACCGATTTTCACCATTCATGTATTGATATTTATATATATGTATATATATATATATATTTATAATGGAAAAAATAAATGATCGAAAATATAGATATCGTTGATCGTCTTAATAATTGGTATAAAAATTTGTCAATTAAAATATATTAATGATTTGATTAATTGTATAAGAAAAGCTCGATAATAAAGAGAACTCGTCTACCTGCGGAATTCATTGATTTTTAAATGGCACAGTAAGTTGCACTCATCGTCGACAGGTGGTAGGAATTATATATAAAGGGAAAAAAATTGTATCTATATATACATATATTTTTTTTTTCATTTATAATAATAACAATAATAATAATAATATTTTTAATATTAAAAATGATCACAATCGTATGCAAAAAAAAAGAATTATATATATATATATATCGATTATTTAAATATTATTAAATAATTACAAAACAATTTCGTATGAATTTCATAAATGAATATATATGTATATATATATATATAAATTAAATTGTACAATTAGAAGTATAAACATTTTTGATGATATATAATACAAAACAATAGCACATATAAGATCAAGTTATCGTGGAACGTATTTTCGAGGGTGACGATGAAAAGAGTCGGCCGATTTCTCTTTCTTTCTAAAAGAGAAAAGAGTGGATGGGTAGGGAGGGTGTATACAGGGTGAGAAGACTCTCCTATGGTTCAGGGTGAGATGGTTGACCAGCCAAGCGTCGCGAGGCGTGAGTCCGTTGCAAGACAATTGAAAAAATCACTTGTCGAGTTCGTTCTTTCTCTCTTTCTTTCTCTCTCTTTCTCTCTCCGTTTCTCTCGATACTCAGGGGTTGGTCCGTAAATTTTCGGGGGATGTTGGATAGAAGGTTAGAGTGGTGATGATGATAGGGCGATATCCAAGATCGACGGCCCGTTAAACGCAATGTTCCGGATCCGAAACATCGCGGTTTCATTTCGTAGGAGACGTCCTTTATATTTTTCGAACGAAGATAAATTGTTTTTTTTTTTTTCAATGTAATTCTCAGAAACGTAGGGAAAAATAGTAAAAGGAAAGAAAAAAGAAAAAAGGGAGAGGATATGTCTACCTATCTATATTACAAGTG
Organism: Vespa mandarinia; assembly: GCF_050613455.1. Classification (NCBI taxonomy): domain Eukaryota; kingdom Metazoa; phylum Arthropoda; class Insecta; order Hymenoptera; family Vespidae; genus Vespa; species Vespa mandarinia. The sequence continues at coordinate 1,462,437 of NC_140828.1, read as the reverse complement.
TGTTGTCATTGTTAATATTCGTCCTTGTCAGCCGTAGTAAACACTTGATGTCATAATTCTCGGAACTTTCTCATTATGTTTTCATATTGTCCATAAAGTAAAGTAATAATATTCTCTTTCATTTTCAGGTACGAATAGTCGGCAGCGGTGTACGAGGATGGTTAGACGCTTCTCACGATAGGAGCAATTGGTTAAAATATATACGGAGTACGGCAACGCCTCATCTAATCAATTTGCGGTATATACTTATCGGCGGGGAGGTAATTGATATTGCAATTAAATAGATCGTTAAATTGATCGAACGAATTTTTTTTTCTTTTTTCTTTTTTAATTTTGTTTTCTTTTGTTTCATTCCTTTGCGTCTTAAAAAGTCGAAAGCTCTCTTATCGATCTTTTTCTTTTTATTTATTTATTTTTTTTTTGCACAATATTACGCATTTACGTTTGATTCTTTTTATGTTTATTTTCATTGATATCGAGTTTTGTAATTAAAACAAATTCGATAATTACGAAACGATCAGTATCGTTATCCACACGAATAATTTTTATCCAACTCGTACGCTTCTTTCTCGTTCAGAACAACAGTTGACCTATGATCGACAGTTGCTAGTTAATTATTATGATAATTGTTTCGTTAATATTACGCATATGTTGGATAAAATAACAGTGTTTAACGTGTTTATAACCTTACTCTTCCAGGAATGTTTTTCATTTATTTCCGGTATTTAATTTTGTTTTTTTTTGGAACATTAGATCATCGATCGTACGTTAGATCGTGGTTATAATTGAAGGAAATATTGTTAAAATCTATATGGTCTATATATATATATATATATCGATGTCGTCAAAATTATGTATACATATATATTTTTCTAAAATGATCGACGACTTGTAATTCATTATTACAATAATTATTTTCTTACAATAGCACGATACGTCGTATAAAAATGATTATGATAATGTATCGATATGTCGTCTTAAAAATTTACAAAACAATTTCTTACAACGTTCTATCAGATTGTCGTATATATATATATATATACATAAACAAACAAACAAATAAATAAAGAAAAGTAAATATTGAAAACTATTTAATCAACGTCGCAAAATATTCGTACGTTATTTCTCAATGATGATTTAATGAAGGCGAGAAAGTATAAAAAAAAAAAAAAAGAAGAAAAAGAAAAATAAAAAGAGAGAGAAAGAAAAGAAAAAGAAATAAAAGAAACACACAGATATCGTTTATAAACGACGAGGACAAACAAATCGAATAAAGAGCATAACGATAAAGGTCAGCATGTCAATTTGGGGTCGGGACTCTTGGACTACCGTCCTTACGATTCTCTCTGTGTGAAATACGCCACATGGTAGCCGCGGCTTCGTGGGCGCGCCCTTAAGCTACATGTATACAGGGTGTTTAGTTATTAAGTCACCCTACGGGGTCGTTTTACTGACTTCGTATACGCCCTTTTGCAATCGCTGTGGGAATGAGGGACGTGAATCTCTCTTTTTCTCTCTCTTTCTATCAGTACCTTGCAGAATCGTAATGACGTTTCGATGCTTTTGACGACACCATAAAGATCCTTTAAGAGTTATCGAAAATCATTCGAAGGGAAAGAGGGAAAGAGACGGTGGGAGTGGGTGGGTTGTGGGGTGAAGAGAGGTGGGAGGACGTATCCGTGTGTATTCGACATAAATCAAAGTTCGAAAGTTTTCATAAAGGGAATATTTTTAATTAACATTTTCAAATTCGATACAAATTCGAATATATCTTATTATCGATGTTACGTTAATTATTAAACGAGTTGATATTTATCTCGTTGCATTCACGTACAATTTTATTTAGTATGTTTCTAAATTTCTCATTTTCTCTCTCTCTCTCTCTCTCTCTCTCTCTCTCTCTCTCTTTCTGTCTCTTTTTTTTCTTTTTCCTTTTGATTTTTCATTTTTCCTCTTTTCTTTTTTCCTAGATTTTATACGAGACCATACGAGACATCGCAATTGGTGAAGAGCTCCTACTAGGTCTACGAGAACCTCTTCAATTGCAGGACATCCTTGGTGAGAATACTACCGAGGATAGGAGCGACAGAGAAACCGGTTAGCATATGAATTATATTATTATTTTCTTCTTTTCTTTTATAATAATATTAATTCGACGTTAATTGAGATTTTTCGTTGCGTCCATTAAATTTTACAGGTCTTTTAAAAAGAAATGAAAAAGAGAAGTCAAAGAAAAGAAAAGAAAAGCAAAGACAAAAGAAAAGAGAAAGTAAAAAAAAGAAATAAAGAAGCCATATAGATCGTTATTTATTAATACTATTAACTAATTATTTTTACACGATCAATATTTCTGACGATCAATTATAAATATTCGACAAAACAAATGTTCAATATTTTAGGAACATTTACACGATTGATTAATATAAATGATATATTATAAACGTGTAACGGAATCAACGGAATCATGAAACGGCTTATAATTTGAATTATAAATATCGACGATTTGTTCGAAACATTATGCGATATGTTAAAACGTTGAAAGAAATATTAAACAAATTGAATTAATGTGAACGTTAAAAAATTATTATACCTATTAAAAAGATCGTTAATTATTAAATTCTTACGATCGAATCGTCGCTTTTTATAATTCTCAATATTTTTTTTATATCGTTATTAATCGGGATGTTATTCGGTATTAAGAAAAAAAAAAAAAAAGAAAAAAAAAACAAACAAAAAATGAGAGAGAGAAACAATATGAGAGTATCGAAAGGATGGAAGAAAAAAAAAAGAAAAGGGATTATTGCGTTTTGGAAGGGACAACGAAACAAGCCCTTAAAAAACAGTTAAAGTTACTAGTCGACTTTTACTATGGGCGATAGCCATCGCATATAACCGTAGCGGCTCGTGCTCGCATACGATTACGAATATGTAGAATGTGCAGCAAAAGGAAGGGCAGGCAGGTGTCTTTCGAGAAGGCAGGAGTCAGGAACGTTAAACAGTAGCGGGGGTGTAGTTTATACGTTTAGGACTAAGGGCTAAATCGTGGATTATCGTTGGGAAACGCTGTCACCGTCATGCACCCTTGATTTCTGGCGTGATTCACCTGGTGGTGGTCGACCGTTGAGTATTAACCCCTGTCTCTTGGTAATAAGTACTGATTCTCTATCACTCTCTTTCTATCACTCATTCTCACTTTTTCCTCCTTTGTCGACATTGTTCGTTAGTTGTGGCTCGTGTCGCTTTTGAATTGTCCATTTCTTCCCTCTTATGCCTAAGTTAAAATTCATGTACGAACGATGTACAAAAGCTACGGGACATTATGGTGAACTTTAAGTGAACCTTTTAACCCTTTCTGGATACACATTTAAAGTCAACTTCTTTCTCGTTTAATAGAATGTATATATATATATATATATATATATATATATATATATATATTTATACATAAAAATAAAAATTATAATTTTTTAATTTATTATCTCCATATTATAAATTATAACATTTTTTTTTAAATAAATTCAAATTTTATGAATATTTTTATTATTTATATATGTATATATATATATATATATATATATATATATATATATATATATATATAGGATTATACTCGAGAATTTTTTAATCTAAAAAAGAAAAAAAAATCGAAATTTATTTTCTCTCTTCTTTTTTTTTTTTTGCTTCTTCTTTTGAACATTAAATTCTTTTTAACGGTGTTAATTTAATTTATAACAGTAATATTTAATCTCTTTATGGCATACACATAATATTTGGAGACTCTAAAAAGAGATTTCGACGATTATCTGATTATAACCTTTAAGGGATGGTCAGAATCCTAATGACGTCTTGACGAAAGGCAAGATTAGGGACGGAACATTATATTTGACACCCAGGTGTCGAGGTTATTAAAATCGGGTTTATTGTCGAAGTTTGAGAATCGTCGTCGTAATTGTGTAAAATCGTCTTAGTCGTTCCCAGTCATGATAGTCATCATCGTATGAACGACCTTTTCTTACTTCGACTAACTTGTTGACCATTTTTCCTAATAATTTTATTACCCTCGTAAATGTCTCTTTCTCTTTCTTTCTTACGTTTTCTTTCCTTTGAGGAAACGATAAGGGAAATATGCACCTTAAATAAAACTTTTACCTTTTTTAATTGATAATCAGTAACTTCTTATAGCATCGATCAATTTTTTTTTTATGGCCTGGTCGTGTTATTTTTCAAAATTTGTTATTATAATAAATATATATATATATATAAGAGAAGAAAAGGTACGTCTAGGTAGATCGTTGTTCAATCGTTATGAACGTTCGGATCATTTTATATATTTCTTGAAAGAAATAAAAGAATAAAATAGAAAAAGAAAAAAAAAAAGAAAGTATGATAGCAGGACGACAATGCGAAGGGACTCGATTTTAAAGCAAATTATACTTAAGTACTTCGCATATACGTTCGAAGGGACTTCAAGAAGGGCTCTAAACGAAGGCATTTTGTTTTACGAGACTCTAACGTTGTATTGTGTACGCGAAAACTTATCCGAGCAATTAAGTCGAGTCACGCAGGCGACGATCTTAATTTCGGAAAATTAATTAACACATTAAGGAGCTCTTTTACGAGCGACCGCCATACTAGGACGACGTGGCCAGCTTGTATAGCAGAGGGAAGAGAGAAAAAAGAGAGAAAGAGAGAGATATGGATAGGGAAGAGGGAGGAATAGAAATTTCATTTAATAAAAATATTCAATTAATATAGAAGTTAATGAAGATCGTAAATATTTCCATTTGTTTTCTATTATCATTTTGGTGATAACAATCTAAAAAATGTTACATTAACAACGATTCATTATATAGATATATGTGTACATACAATATGTTAATGATGTTATATATATGTATAATACATATAAGCTGTATCGAAGCCCTTTCATAGATACATCTGGGCGTTTTCTCTCTTTCTTTCTCTCTCTCTCACTCTCTCTCTGTCTCTCTCTCTCTTTCTCTCCCTTCAACAGGATCATTTTTTTTGTATGGAAAAAAGAGAACAAGAGAAAATGTACGAAGGGAATCTCGTTTTAACACTTCTATTCATAGAACATCGTGTCGTTCTTTTTAATGAGCTTTTTATTCATACAATTACACATGTAATATATATATATATGTATGTTTATATATGTAATTCGTTAATAATCATATTACATTTAATCCATATCGAATATCAATGCTAGAAATCGTGTAACCTAAATACATGATATAAGTGCATATTTACATTATAAATACGGGGTGTTTAAAATGAAAGAAGAAAAGAAAGGAAAAGAAAAAAAGAAAAAAGAAAAATCAGAATGTTTCATTGCAGACATCTTTTAATTGTTATATAATATATATATATATATATATATATATATATATATATATAATTTTTCTCACGCATCTCGCAATATTCAGATTATTAGATAATTCGATTGTTAGATTGATTGTTATAAAATTAATAAGATTAATAGATAGATACAATTATCAATTTTAATTAACTTGTCGATGGATTTATCAATGAGAACAATTAAGAGAGAGAGAGAGAGAGAGAGAGAGAGAGAGAGAGAGAGAGAGAGATAGAGAAATAGAGAGAAAGAGAGAAAAAAAAAATAAAATAAAAGTATTATCAGAATCATATGTTTAACGTTAGAAATCATTCGTTTCAATGGCACCGTATTAAGAAATTATTTGTGGTAACAATCGAACAAGTAATTCAAAACGAACACGTTTTTTTCTTCTTCTGTATCCTGTCATAATTTTCTTTCCTTCCTTCTTCTTTTTATTTCTTTTTTTCTTTCCTTTTCTTTTCTCCGTTCTTCTTTTTTTCGTTTCTTTTCTTTTTTTCAACGGCAATGGGGTAAACCACGCGCGCGTGCCTAGAGGGTGGAGCGCGTAGATGCATCTGGCATGAGGTAGTTAAAATGAGTTATGGTTTTGATTTTTCCTATCCTGTTCTTTTTTCTTTTTTTTTTCTCTCTCTTTCTCTCTTCAGTATCCTTAGCTTCTCTCATCACACTCACACACACACACACATATATATATAGATATATAAGGATACATTTTTCGCATTGGTCCAGTTTCTCTCTCTCTCTCTCTCTCTCTCTCTCTCTCTTTCTCTCTCTCTGTTTTTCTCAATGTTATTCGATGTCTCTATTAGGGTCGCAGATATAATTTATGGTCGAGCATTGTGGATTAACAGGACCTGAGGGGCGAGAGAGAGAGAGAGAGAGAGAAGAAAAGGAGAGAGAAAAAAAAGGGGCACGGTTTTAGGAGTAGAAAAAAGGGGTATCTCGTGCACAAAAGGGGACACGCGACATTTTCATCCTGAAAAAAGAGGGTGGATTCCTACGGGAGGAAGAAAGGGTAGTAGTAGGGGTGGTGGGTATGGGGAGGGGGTGTATCTGACACGATTACAAGCCCCGTTCGATTCATCGGAGACTAATGACACGTCTATTTTATATACGGATACAGAAGATTAGCCTTGTCGGATCTCATGAGATACGAGAGAAAGGGATCAAAATTGTGAACGGCGTGAAAAGTCATCCTTTTTTTTTTTTGTTTCTTTTTTTCCGAGATAAGATTAGACAATTAGAAAATTCATTTCACGTTATATTAGCATACATATATATAATATGTACGTGTTATCATAAATGGATCATACAATGTTTATTTGATAATTGTTTAGAAATATATTTCTTTATTTGCGTGTACATGCGTATATATATATATTTTTTTTTTTTCTTAGATCGCAAGATTGTTAGCTCTCTTGAAAAAAAAAGAAAAGAAAATATCATTAGATATTAAATCCTTAATGATTCGCTCGGATTATTTCGAAGCATCGGTGTATGCCACGTAAGGCGTCGATTTCCGTTACTTTTTCCCATGAAAAGTAGCAACCGACGACTTGGCCGCAGGGGGTGAATATGCGTGTTTTACGTGTGTACGTGTGTGTTTGTGTGTGTATGTGTCCATGTGTCTACGTTGTTGGTGGATCCCACCTGTTGACTTTACGCAACGTGACTTTCCTACCGGTCTTCTTCTACGTCAACGATTAACATATATGGCATTAATGGCATCTTGATGGCCACCTATGGCGTTATTTCTTTTGGATGAACAAATTTTAAACTTGGGAATAAAAAAAGAAAGAAAATAAAAAAAAAAAGGAAAAGAAAAAAGAATTTTTTATATTCATCATCGTTCGTTGATTCCATTCGATGAATTCGATTCATCGAATGTGCTATGTGTGTGTGAACTTATGTTCGTTGAAAAGAAAAAAAGAAAGAAAAAGAATTGTTAATAAATTTAATCATTACATGATAATCATTTCTAACTTTAGTTAGAATTAAATTGATCGTTCGGGCAGATCCTTCATTGTCCTAAATTCACAGATATGCCGTATCGAATTATTTCATGGAAGGAAGGATAGAAGGAAGGATGACGATTAACGTTATAGTGGGGTAAAGAAGAGAAGAAAGTGGGGTGGAAAGGGGATAGGGTGGTATGGGGTGAGCTTTGGATCGTATACGATGGTGAGTACTGATGGGTGTTGCGGCCAGTTCCCATGAAGGTCCGTTGGGGGCCATCGTTAGACCATATGGTCCTTGATACGGACAAGTGTAGCGACAGATTTAAATAACCGTTGGAGGTCTACTGCGTTATTTTCAAAAGGTTGTTTAATATATCGGACAAATAGGGACAAGATCGAAGGGATTCGTTTGTTTTAAAATCTTCATTATCATTTGAGAATTAATTAATTGACGTGTAACGTTCGTCCTTTTTCTTTCTCTCTCTTTTTTCTTTTTTTTTCTCTCTCTCTCTCTCTTATTAAAAGTTCACAATCATTGATATTATTTAAAATATTTTTAATCCGATAAATTTTATTATCATTATTATTCATTCGTTGATATGAATGTTCTGTGATAACGTTAAATATTATAAAATTATAATCGATTAGTTATATTTTCTCGGATTAATTTTGCAAGCTGATCTAATGAATAACAAAAAAAGAAAAAGAAAGACAAAAAAAAAAGAAAGAGAAAAAGAAGAAAAGGCGTTGGCGTTTTGGTCTCTTGTCACGGATTCTAGTTTGACATGTGTGTTGGGGGAACTTACTTGCTATTGGTCAACAGAGTATGTCGCTTTTACCAATAGAAAGTGATTCCAACGAGTGTGTATTAAAGGATAGGTATAGGTCACCTACCTGCCATAACAAAACATCATTTTATCTATCGTCCTTCAGTACCTTCTTGTTCGTCGGATCGTAATCACGTTTTACTTGAGCGAAAAATTTTCAAGAAATTTCAAAGACTTACGTATTTCGTACACGTTGTTTTTTCAGACAAAAAAAAAAAAGCAGATTTTTCTTCATAATTTTTTTCTTCGTTTCCTTTTTATTTATTTACTTATTTATTTTTTTTTTTATTTATTCACTTTTGTTTTTTTCCCTTGCAAAGTGCATCGATGTGACAAAGTGTGTGTGTGTGTGTATGTGTGTGCATTTGTGTGTGTGTGTGTGTGTGTATTTTTCAATTATTATCGAAGTAAAGTAGCAGCTTGTCAGTGTCGCGCTGCAGTTTATTTACGACATAACAACGTAGTTACATATTTTCCAAAAGGAAAGAAGAAGAAGAAAAAAAAACAAAAAAAAAAAAACGAAGAAGAAAAAATACATTAAACTAGGTAAATTGCCTAGATTCCTTTTTCGTTTCTCTTTCCTTTTCCATTTTGTTTTTTTCTTTTTCATTTTTCTGCTCTTTTTTTTATTCGTTTTCTTCTTCCTCTTCTTTTTTATTTTTATTATTTTTCTTTTTTTTTTGTTTTCCTTTCTTTTTTCTTTTCATCCCATTTTCGTCAATCTCACCAACGTCGCGTCATTATTATTTTTTTTTTTATTTCTCTCTCTCTCTCTCTTTCTCTCTCCATATGCGAAATTATTTTCCTGTATTGACAGACTCTTTAATTTCTCGTTACGCCACCAGCAGAGACAGGTAGGCTGCACTCTTCATCGTGCAGATCGTACGATAACGGCGATTTAATTTAATAATTCATGAAATAATTCTAGTGTGTATACGTGTCTGTGTGTATATGTGTGTGTGTGTGTGTGTGTGTGTGTGTATGTAGAAAAAGAGAGAGAAAGAGAGAAGAGAGATAGAAAACACAGGTATATATGCTATAAAATGTTAGAAACACCCCCGATCTTCTCCTCCCTCTTGTAATAATTTCGGTCACGTAATACGCGCTTGCGTGCGTGTATTTTCTTTTTTTTTCTTTCTTATCAATAAAAAAAAAAAAAAAAAAAAAAAAAATAGAACACACGTGTAACCGATATATCTAATTTTATCTAATCAAATCGAATCGAATCGATTTGTAATATAATTTGTTCTTCTCTTTTATTTCTTTCTTTCTTTCTTTCTTTCTTTATTTATTTATTTTGTTTTTTTTTCTGTACAGCATCCCAACATAGTGTTGATGAGGATAGAGAGGACGAAGAGGAGAGCGAGACGAGATGTACCGTCTGTGACAAACCATTTCAAGACATAGATCTGTAAGTATAAAAAAAAAAAAAAAAAAGAGAAATATAAATAGATCAATGGTTAGATACATTTGTACAGAACGAAGATCTTTTTATTCTTCTCCTCTTTTTATTATTATTATTATTATCATCATCATCATCATCATCATCATTATCATCATCGTCATTATTATGATCATATATTCACTCGTATTATTATCCATAAAATCGTTATCATTATAACCGTGTAACAAAGTTCTACTCATCAAGGATTCATAAGACATCGTCGTATGTTTTTTTCGAATCAGATTACTAACGGTGTAGTTGACACGAATCTCTCTCTCTCTCTTTCACTCTCTCTCTCTCTCACTCTCTCTCTGCTCTCTCTGCTCTCTACTTTTTTCTCATTCGTTTGCGATCGTTAACACTCATCATACACGACGTAAATGTCTACATTGAACGTCGATTATTAATTGATATAAGCCTTATATAGATATGAAGAGAGAAAGAGATAGATAGAGAGAGAGGGAGAGAAAGAGAGAGAGAGAGTGAATTGGAAGGGTGAGAGATGGATGGGGGTGGTTAGGCTTCGAGGCACGTTATCCACTTTAAATCTAAGCGCTATACGAATATATATATATATATATATATATATATATATTTCCTTGCTTCAAAAAGGGCTCGTGATCACGCGAGCCCCTTCGAAGGGCTACCCCTTCGATGTCCTATAGGTTTTTTTCTCAAGTGTAATAGAGAGAGAGAGTGAAAGAGAAGTGAGTCGATTGCTTTCTTCGTTGAGTACTTCCTTATCCTAGTGATAATAAAATCCTTGATTCATATTAACGATCATACATATTTCTTCAGTTTTTACACATTTCTATAAATATCCTTTAATGTCATTTATTTTATGACATTATCGTAGTTATAGTCATCATCATCGTCGTCGTCGTCGTTGTTGTTATTGTTGTTGTCAGAAAGATCTCTTTTATTTTCGACTTATGATAGGATTCGATTAATTATCGTAAAAATGTAGTAGATCGATTGTATATTTGTTCGATGTAATCTATGCATATTATTTCAACAAAACGATTTAACTTGTCAGGAAAAAAAAAAGGAAGAAGAAAGGAACAGGAAAAAAAATTGTATTTTAATAAAAGTGAAATTTTGTTTAATATTGAATTTTCCATCGAGAGGAATATATATTATAACGTTACGTGTCATGCATCCTCTCTCTCTCTCTCTCTCTCTCTCACTATATATATATATATATATATATATATATATATATATATATATATACAGACGCATATAGGTTCAAAGTTCACCTGTTGTAACAAAGAAAAATAATTCTGAGGTCCGCATTCGGTCGCATCGAACGTCTTTCGCATACATCATAGAAGGCGTCGCGTGCTCGGCACTCATCTGGCACTATGCACCGTCACTGTGAAGGCACTATCTCACAGGGAATAGCTTTCACACGAGGAGTTCGAGGGTGTAAAATCAATGCTGTCTCACACACCATGCCATCCTGTGACCATAACCCGTGCCCACTTTGTGACACCCTCGAAGACGCCCTTCTTCCTCCTCCAACTAAACTTACGAATACCTTCTACGAGTGTTGTGTTAGTACACTGTTGTCACATACACACACTCTCTCTCTCTCTCTCTCGCTCTCTCTCTCTCTCTCTCTCTCTTTGTGCGTTTGTTGCACGTACGATGACCATTTTCTTGGGGAGGACGAGCGTTATTAGTTGAGAAAGAGAGGGAGAGGGAGAGAAAGGGAAAGGGAAAGAGGCAGAGAAAGAGGTGGTTCGTTGGCAGGTTGGTGGTGCCACTTGTTAGTCATCCTCCTCAAAGCGGACTTGCTCGTAGTCCGTCTTCTCTTACAATTTCGCATCGTTCTTCAGTCATTTTTATTATTTTATCACTTGTTCTTTCGTCGTTGTACTTTTTTCTTTTCTCTCCTTTCATCTTCGCTCGTTTGCATTTATAAAAGGAAATAAAAAAAAGGAGAAGTAGAAGAAAAAAAAAACGTAAGAGATTTATAACGAATTGATTTATCAAAAGAAAAATACTTTTTTCTTTATCTTCGGTTAATCATCATTGTATTTTTTTTTTTTTTTTTATTTGCATTTCAGATTGGACGGACACCTGGTTACTTGTCACAGATATCCAGCTGATCAACACCGGTGCGACGATTGTCCACGTGGTTACGCTTGGCGTGCACTTTTGGTTCGCCATCGAGCCATAGTACACGGCGATCGAAGAAATTATCCATGTGAAAATTGTCCGAGGGTAATTATTAATTTTTGGAAATAGCCGACGTGAAAATAACGATATTCCCAAATGAATGCAATCTTCCAAGTATCGCTAATTAGTCGAACACCCGACAGGTTTTTACGGATCCGTCTAATCTCCAACGGCACATACGTTCGAATCACGTTGGCGCGAGGAGTCACGCATGCACCGAGTGCGGGAAAACGTTCGCTACGAGTTCCGGATTGAAGCAGCACACCCATATACACAGCAGCGTTAAGCCATTTCAGTGCGAGGTCTGTTTCAAGGCTTACACGCAGTTCTCGAATCTTTGCCGTCACAAGCGCATGCACGCGGATTGCCGCATGCAAATAAAGTGCGTCAAATGTGGACAATCCTTCAGCACAGTTACGTCCTTATCGAAACATAAACGTTTCTGCGATTCTACGACACCAACTGGACCACCAGGAACAATGCCGCAATTACCAACTTCGGCACCCAGTCCATTCCTTGTTTATCCAAGACCACCGGTCAGTCTACCTGGTGGTTTACCATTTTATCCACCTAGCCTGATGGCTCCTTATCCCGGGATATTCCCAAACGCTCCGAATTTTTTAAATTCCCCTTTACTTTTCCCACCAAAACTCGACGAGGTCGGTGATAAACGAAGCGAGAGCCCGAAAAAGGAACGTTTTACACCACCGAGAATTCACCCCCAACATAGTAAAATCTCGCCGTCGGCCGGGGAGGAGGCGACCTCGTTGTTCAGGCCGTCACCGGCTAGGCCATTAGTTCATCCAACGTCGGAATCCGAAGAGGATCATCAAAGCAAACAGCGTCGTGAAAACTATGGTAAATCCGTAGAAAAGAAAATGGACATAGAAATGACCAATTCAACAACGGAAGAATCGACCGATCAGCCATTAGATCTAAGGGTCCAAACGAAGAAATTGGACGTATTGATGGACGATAGAAAGACGAGTCGTAGTCCATCGCCTGTTCCAATTACCGTCGAAGAACAACCACCACCACCACCTGTTGTGGATCCACCGAGAAACGAAGATGAAAATGTCGTACCGGTAACATCGATGACGGCTGTCATTGATACGAAGGACGTACCAAGTAGTAGTCCGCGTCTAAGAACGAATCTTTCAACGGCGGATCAAACAAATACCCCACCCCACATGGCATATCCCAGACCGATACATCCAATGTTTTTGGAAGCAATGTATCGTACACCTGGAAGTACATTCCCTGCATTCCCAGGTGCTCCTCCTACGGCAGGAGGTGCCTCCGCTGAATCGAGATTATTACCACCTCTACCACCGTTCGGGCCACCCCGTGGACTTCCTTTTTTAGGGACGCTAATGAACGGGCTCAGCGGCGCCAGGCCAGGAGGGGGATTCGACCTGCTTGCCAGGCCGCCGATGGGCGCGTTCCCCGGCGTGAAACCGTTTCAAGATGCTGTAATCCCACCCCATCACCATCATCATCATCATCATCATCATCACGCGCACGGTAAGATAAAGGATCGTTACTCGTGCAAGTTTTGCGGCAAAGTATTTCCAAGATCGGCCAATTTAACGAGGCATTTACGTACCCATACCGGTGAACAGCCTTATAAATGCAAATATTGTGAAAGATCTTTTAGTATATCCAGTAATTTGCAACGTCATGTTAGAAATATACACGACAAGCAAAGACCATTCAAGTGTCCTCTTTGCGAGAGATGTTTCGGTCAGCAAACGAATTTGGATAGACATTTAAAGAAGCACGAAGCCGATGACGGCAGCGGCGTTGTCTCTGTGGCCGATTCACCTGGAAGTAGCAACGAGAACGAACGCGAGGACACGTATTTCGATGAGATCAGGTCGTTCATGGGTAAAGTTACTTACGGGGGTGAACCTGGTTATCATTTGCCACCACATCCGGCATATTTGTCTGGTCGTTTGCACGATATTCATGAGTCAAAAATGGAGGCGGATTATGACGAAGACGAGGACAGCGAGGAAGGTGTTTCACCTCTCGAAGAGACAGACGGTCTTTCGCCGTTAGAGACCAAGGATTCACCGTCGCCATCGCAATATGATCTTAAATTGAGGGACAAACAAGAATTATTGAATAACAACGTTTCTGCTACCGCCGAACCTGTTATAGAAATTTCCACATAACCGAAAGATCGTATCGACTGATGATATCTATTATTAAACATCTCCTTTTCAATTGATAATTTAATTCCCAATGATCGCGAATGTGATTTTAATATGGAACAACGATGATACTACCTGTCGTATTCGTGATCGACAATCACAACGATGAAGATTTTTCGACACGTGGATCGTTCGTTCTTACCGTAATAGCTGGACGTAACAACTAGTGTGGAAAAGAAAAGAAAAGAAAAAAAGAAAAGGAGAGAAGAGAAAAAAAACGAACGTCTTTCGTTCCTTCCTCTTTTCCATTTTCTTTTTACTCCATCCACACCCCTCATCCTCCTCCTCCTCCTCCTCCTCCTTCTTCGTGTGTGGTTCTTTTTTTTTTCTTTTCTTTTTTTTTCCTTTTTGTTGTATTAATCAATCAAAGACACGTGAGTGGACAAAAATGTATATGCACTTTGTTACATGTATGTTATATATATATATATATATATATATATATATAACATTTATTCTCGAGCGAGTTGCACGGCCGGTTGGACGAGTTTTATGGAAGAAAAAAAAAATTATAAAAAAAAGAATGAAAAAGAAAAAAGACAGAAAGAGAGAGAGAGAGAGAGAGAGAGAGAGAGAGAGATAGAGTGAGAGAGATCGATTGAATGTTTGATCGAAATTATATGCGTGCTTTTTTCCTTTTGTCATTATTAATTTTTCTTTTTCTTTTTTATTGCGAATAATGGTGTTCCGAGTAAACGATTAAAATGACGGAAGAAAAAAAACAAAACAATAATTTCTTAATATATATTTAATATTAGAAATCGTCGTATTATAGCTTTTTTTCATTTCTTTTTTTTTCTTTCTTTCTTTCTTTCTTTCTTTCATTCTTTCTTTCTTTCTTTCTTTTCTTTTCTTTTCTTTTCTTTTCCTTAGTTTCAGTTCTTTCGCATGAAAACGAGGAACGTTAGCGTCGAAAAAATTCGTGAATATAAACACAATATATAAATATATATATATATAAATACAAACGCATACATACATCCATATATACATACATACATACATACATATATACATACAGACGCACACACATATGCAAAACATTTTTCTATAGTCTAGTTCCTATTAATAGCATGATCAACAAACATACCCTTTTTACTATCACTGTCAATATTCGAATCTACGTTCCTCGCACATTATTATTTATTGTACTATTTTATTATTATTATTATTATTATTATTATTATTATTATTATTATTATTATTATTATTATTATTATTATTATTATTATTACATATTATTATATATTATTATATATTATTATATATTATTATCGAAATTATTTAATCGTTATCATCGTCAAATGTCGTCGACCAAGGTAATACGGCGATCATGCGCGAGTTTGTGAATAACTATTGTTCGATATCATATCACATTCACATTAATTCTAATCAACGATCTAATCGTCGGGACAAGATTTCTTTTTTCTTTTTTTCTTCTTTTTTTTTTTTTTTTTTTTTTTTTGAAAATCTTGCCGCCATCATTTTGTCCGTATCTCCTTGTCTGTTGACCGGCACGACGATATATTCCGAGCTAGTGTCGTTGCGCAAGTCGATTTTTTTTTCTTTTCTTTTTTTTTCTTTTCTTTTTTTTTTTTATAGCTTTTTATTCCTTGGCAAATGAATGAAAAAAATTGCGCTCTGCGGAAAAATAGTCGACAAGAAATGGAAAACAAAAGTAAGAAGATAAAATGAAATAAAAATAAAAAAAAAAGAAAAAGGAAAAAGAAAAAGAAACAAACAAAGAAAGGAAAAGAAAAGAAGATAGAAAGGAAAAGGAAAGGAAACGATGCGAGGAGAAAGAGAAACGAGTTGTGAGCGAGAGATAATGATGCGAGTAAGAATTTCTTTCGATCGAAAGAAAAATCCCAATGAAATAGATTTATTAGCGTTGTCCTGCGTTTTTTGAACTCTCGTAAAAAATTGTCGATCCCGATGGATGTTTTTTTTTTTTTATTTTTTGTAAATTAGATATTTCGTATTCAATTTAATTACGATTTTTTTTTTTTTTTTTTTTTTTATCAACGATTACGAACAATATCAAACACGTTTCGTTGCGTCCGACACAATTCGAAAAGAATCGACGCTTCTTTTTTTATTTTCTATCGTGACCATTTTAATTGTATTATTTGTTGCGATGATCTGCTCTAAAGAAAAAAAAAAGAAAAAAGAAAAAAAGAAAAAAAAAGAAAGAAAGAAAAGATAAGAAAAGAAGAGAAAGGAAAAAAGAACTAATTTCATTAATTTCATTTTCAATCGAATCCAATTTATTTCGATTTTCGTATATATTTGACGATTCGCTCATTTAAAGAGATCAATCGAATTGATAAGCGACATATCGATTAGATATATTTAATCAGATTGTATCATAAATATAAAGTCAATAATGATTTTCAAACGATAATAGAGAGATAGTTTAATTTCACTATGATCTATTTAAACGTTAATTCACAACGAATAAATGTAAAATAAGTTCGTACGATAATTGTTGTTTTCTTTTGAAAACGAAACTATTTAAATATTATTGATGTTATTGATCTAATCGATGTTATTAATCAAAAATTAAGAAGGAAGAGATTTCTGAGGGTGGGGGGAGGAGATTGTGAGATATTAAAAAAAAAAAAAAAGAAAAAGAAAAGGTACATAAAGGAAATTTTAATAAAATAAAAAGACATCGATTTACCCCAATTTTACTTGAATAATCAAATTTATATACGAATTTTCTTTTCATCATTTTCTCTTTTCTTTTAATCCTTTTTATTTCTTTTTTTTTCTTTTTTTTTTACTTACGTTTTCTTTCTTTCTCTTCTCTTTTTTTTCTTTTTTTAATCGTCTCATCATTTCGATAAATTTTATTTATTTATTTTCTTTTTTTTTTCTTTTTTTTTTTTTTTTCTTTTTTGTGTAACTATAAGTAAAGAAACGAAATCGAATAGTTAAATATAATGATTTAAATTAAATATTGTTCCTTAACGCTGTCGTGTTAAGTAAGAAGAAAGAAGAAGATAGAAGAAGATAGAAGAAGAAAGAAGAAGAAGAAGAAGATGAAGAAAAATATCGGGAAGAAAGAAAGCAAATTTTTTTATCCGATAGTCCACGAAGCCAAAGCGAGGAAAGGAAGTCAACAAAGATATTAATTAAACAAATGCGACTTATATTAGTAACATTTACGTGAGAAGTAATAAGAAAGATTAGAGAGATAGAGAGAGGATTAACGTGAGTGTAGTCAAGAGAGATAGAAGGAGAATAGAAAGAAAAGGAGATATGAAGGAAAGGTAGGAAGAAGAAAAAGGAAGGAAGGAAGAAATTTTTGCGCTAAAACTGTACAAATTTCCATTAGGTAGTAATAATACGTTTGTAAAGAAGAGAAATAAGAGTTTTTCCGTGAATTTATATACATAGGCATATACATATTATACATAATTATATAGGGACGATGATGATGATGATGATGATGATGATGATGATGATGATGATGATGATGATGATTATGATTATAATTATGATTATGATGATGATGATGAGGTTGATGAAGATGATGATGATGATGATGATGATGATGATGATGATGATGATGATGATGATGATGATGATGATGATGATGATTTGTCGTTAGTGAGAAAAAAACGAGAGGAAGTGAGTGAGAGAGAGTGAGAGAGAGAGAGAGAGTGAGAGAGAGATAGAGAGAGATAGACGTTATAAACGTTTACGAAGGATGACTCTCGAACAGAGAGAAAAAGAGAGGGAAAGAGAGAGAAAGAGAGAGAGAGAGAGAGACATATAGCGATCGATCGCGTTATCGAAATCGCTCATTAGTTAGGTCATAGTTATCGCAGTCTTAAATGAAAACAGACAGAATAACCCCATCCTCGTTTAGAAATGGACTGATGGTGAGACTATCTGTGAACGATTAAAATCTTACGAGCACTATATAAACTTATTACATAATACAGACATACACAATACACATACACATATACACATGTACACATGCATAGAGATACACGTACACGTTCCTCACTTACTTATCACTCAAAACGCGCCGCGTATACATAGGCAGGATATAACGAAGAAGTAATACATACCATACCATACCATAACATACCATACGTCTGTCTATCCACGTATACGAGAGAATTTTCTTTTGTTTCTTTTTGTTTTTTTTTTTTGGAATTTTTCTTTGTTTCTTTTCTTTTTTTTTTTTTTGGAGTTTTTCTTTCTTCTTGTTCTTTTCTTTTTTTTTTGGTTTCTTTTTTCTCCCCCGTATCGGTCAGTAAAATGTATTTAAAGAAAAAGAAAGAGGGAAAAAAAAAAGAAAAAAAAAGAAAAGAAAAAAAAAAAAAAATAGAAATTTATTGTACTATCCTGTTTGTAAACACGAATGCACAAAACTTTATATAACGTATGAAGGAAGAATGATAATTGTCTGACAGGGATCATCAACGATGATGGGTTTTCTTCTAACTTCCCTTTTTTTCTTTTTTTTTTTTTTTTTTTTTTTTTTAAACGTAAATTTTAACGAATACAATACATGTTCTACATATGTAATAATAATATCTCTGTCTTCTCTGTCTTCTCCTTTTTCTCTTTCACCGTAGACGATAATAAGAAGTTTTATTGAAATTGAATTAAATTAAGCATAATTACATACATTGCTCGATTAATTAAGAACGAACTATATTAACAACTTTGTCTATCTATACATACTGTATAAAAAAAAAGGAAAAAAAAAAAATGGAAAAAAAAGGAAAAAAAAAGAAACACACGCACGCACGCACGCGCGCGCGCGAGCGCGTACGCGTATACGAGCGCGTACATACATACATCCTGTAACTTCATTATAATTACTATTAAAATATTACAGTTCAATCTCCGACTAATCTAATCTCATTTACGTCATAATCGAATGATTCGTTTCGTTTTTTTTTTTTCTTAACGCAATAGCTCGTTAATATTTTTCGAAAGAAAAAGAGATTTAACATTTTCGGAAAGGTGATTTGAAATGCTGTTTTTCTTGTTTCTTTTATTTTTCTTTTTTAGTTTTTTTCTTTTTTTTTTTTTTTATATGATTTTATTTTCATTATCTTTTATTATATGCGATGTAAAATTGTAATATTATTCGAAGGAATTAATCGTATGGAAATTGAATTGAATTAGTAAAAATAATTATTTCAAGTATTTATAATTATTTTTTAATTTTAATTTTAATTTCATTTACATTTAATTACATTTAATTTACATATATATATATATATGTAAATTTATCACAGAGAAATAATTCTTATCGACTGAATATCGATAATGCAGAAAAGATATCGTTTGTTTTATCATTACCTTATATTTTGTAATATTCCCGCTAGATGACACTTAATGTCATTTCTAAAATTCTTTTGTTCAGAAACGTGATTAGCATTGACAGAAAAATGATTTGATTAGTTATTATAATATAATATATATTTATCGTTTTTAATATTATATATCCTTGGAAGTTGTGGAACTTTTCTACAAAGAAATTTTCTTTACCGACGACGGTATAGAAGGTAATGTAGGAAGAAGATTACTACATTATCATCATCATTTAGTTTGAGGAATTTACGTTAGATGGTACTTTATGTCATTTCGCAAGCCATTCCCTTCAAAACCGCGGTTGGTATTAAATATTGGATTGGCAACTAAGTGATTGCGGGGTTGGCAACTAAGTGATTGCGGGATTGGCAACTAAGTGATTGCGGATTTTGACATCCGCAATGACTTAGTTGCCAAGACAATATTCAGTTGGCAACTAAGTGATTGCGGGGTTGGCAACTAAATGATTGCGGATTTTGACATCCGCAATCACTTAGTTGTCAACGCAATATTGTTTTGGCAACTAAGTCGTTGCGGTGACCATATCCGCAATGACTTAGTTGCCAATAAAATATCCCGCTGGCAACTAAGTCATTGCGGTGACCGAATCCGCAATCACTTAGTTGCCAAGAAAATACTCCTTTGGCAACTAAGTCATTGCGGTGACCGAATCCGCAATCACTTAGTTGCCAAGAAAATACTCCGTTGGCAACTAAGTCATTGCGGTGACCGAATCCGCAATCACTTAGTTGCCAAGAAAATACTCCGTTGGCAACTAAGTCATTGCGGTGATCGAATCCGCAATCACTTAGTTGCCAACGCCATATTGTTCTGGCAACTAAGTCGTTGCGGTGACTGAATCCGCAATCATTTAGTTGCCAACGCCATATTGCTTTGGCAACTAAGTCGTTGCGGTGACCGAATCCGCAATGACTTAGTTGCCAAGAAAATATCCCGTTGGCAACTAAGTCGTTGCGGTGACCATATCCGCAATGACTTAGTTGCCAAGAAAATATCCCGTTGGCAACTAAGTCGTTGCGGTGACCATATCCGCAATGACTTAGTTGCCAAGAAAATATCCCGTTGGCAACTAAGTCGTTGCGGTGACCATATCCGCAGTGACTTAGTTGCCAACGCCATATTGTTTTGGCAACTAAGTCGTTGCGGTGACCATATCCGCAATCACTTAGTTGCCAATCCAATAATATTAGGTTGGAAACTATGAAACGAGCGTTGAATGAAAATAAATAAGTAAACAAAACGCCCGTTTCATAGTTTCCAACCTAATATTAAATTTAATTAACAATTAACTTTATTACTCATACGACATTACATTAATTATTTAATTATTAATTAGTTTAAACGATTAACAATTGAAAGTCTCATAATGATAAAATTAATATTTATTTTTTCATATATATATATATATATGTATATTATTTTGTATTATTTTATTATTAATTAAAGACTAATCGAAAAGGCAAATAAGATGAAATGGTTAATCGTACGAAGTATTCTCGGAATCATAAAAAACAATTCGACGATTTGCACTTGTTAAAAAAAAAATATATCGTCTAAGGTTCGACGAAATACTTACGAATAAAACGAAGAAAAAAAAAAAACGAGTGAATGATTGTCGAGTGAGACTCGACGATCATTGATTCTCACTTTTTTCCTTTTAATCGTAGACACGTTCATTGATCGAACGTAACGTAGATAAAAATTTTGATTAAAACTTTGATTGATAGTATCAATCTCAATTGTATCCCAATTGATGAAATACTTGATAGATTACGCGTAAATCGACGAATTAATTCATAGAGATCATACATTTTTTTTTTTATTTTTCACTATTATCGTAAAGTCATTTGTATCAAATATCAGAATGATAAACCAAATGAATTCAATCGAATGAACGAACGAACGTACGTACGTACGAACGTACGAACATACGAACGATCAATTAAATCTTATTTGATACTATCGATATATCGCTTGGATCTATCTTTTAATATAAGTTAATTAATATTTAACAATAACGTAACATTATGTAATATAAATGAACGAAACGATCTATATTTTCTTCGTATACGTTGGATCAATGAACGTTGAACTCTCTGCCTTTATATACGTATTTATATACTTCGTATTCGTGAACGTTGAAATCGATTCTCGACACCCACTCGATTTCATTCAAAGCTTTACTCTTGGGTTACATACATATATACATACATACATACATAGGTTTATACGATATGTTGCAGTTATAGATAGATAGATCCGTTCTAAGATCTATCCTTCCTTCGACATTCTTCCTGCGATCGTTTCTATTTCTCTTTCTATTTCTCATGCCATTCATTTCAAAGCTTACCTTTTTTTTTCTCCCTCTACGAACGAAACGAAATAAAATTTATAACGTTTTTAACATTTTAAATAGAGATACGACACCGATGCTCGTTAAAACTCAAACGCCATTGAATTCGATCACGATCGATCGATCGATCGATCGATCAAAGCTTTCCTCTCAAATCGAAATTCCTTATGCATTTCATGTGCATTTGGAATGTTTATTGAAAAAGTTCGATCATTTGAAGTAAGTAATAAAATAAGTTTCAATAATACATAGAGAAGAAATTATTTTATATTCAATTAGATAGATGGAGGGAGAGAGGGAGGGAGGAAGGAAGGAGGGCTGGGAGGGTATCATTTAAGGAATGCGTGAGAAAAAGAAACTTAGAGAAAATAAGAGTGAGATTAAGAGAATAAGACAGACAGACAGACAGACAGACAGACAGACAGACAGACAGACAGAGAGAGAGAGAAATAGGATTTTTATATTTTCTCGATAGAGAGAGAGATAGAAAGATAGGATTTTTTTATTATTTAGAATGAAAAGAGAGAAAGAGAGAAGGAAGAAGAAGAAGAAGAAGGAGGAGGAGAAGAAGAAAAAGAATAATAATAAACTCGATCGTGATAATACATTCGAAAAGTACAAAACGTCAAACGAAGATAGACTAACATAGGTAAGTAGGTATACCTAGTCTAGGTTGGACGTTGTTGTCAATGATCTTTGTCGATTGCTACGAGTCACAAAAGAACAGAGAGTTAACTGAGAAAAGATAAAGAAAGAGAGAGGTAAAGAGAGAGGGAGGGAGGGAGAGAGAGAGAGAGAGAAAAAGACAGACGATATAGATGGACGAATAGATAGACAACGACGACGACGACGACGACGACGACGACGACGACGACTCGCTAACTCGAATAGAAAGAGATGGAAGGAGAGCGAACGAGGCAACCTCCTCGCGGCACCGATGAGGCAATAATTCTACGCGCCAACGAACATTATTGCCAACGTGACGTTGACAAAAACGTTCTTGCTAATCACGAAATTCCACGCAGTCTCTCTTAGGGTGGCAGATCGTGGGGAGGGAGAGGGGGAGGGGGAGAGAGAGGTCTCTAAAGCGTTTAGAAAGTGGAAAAAATCGTATCAGAACGGGCCGATCAACGAGATCCGACAAAATGAGACGATTTAAGAAGGACAGACTCTTTCTCTCTCTCTCTCTCTCTCTCTCTCTTTCATTTTGTTATTCGTTTTATCTAATTAGTCCGTACGGATGGATCGATAAATCTTTCGGGATATCGGAATTATTGTTTAGTCTCGTTTTTATCTTTTTCTGTTTTTTTCTATTTTTTTTTTCTTTTTTTTTTTTTTTTTGGAAACAAAACTAAGTTAACACTGAAACGACTCTGGTCCGATAATCGATATCAAAGAAGAAAATGTACGCTGTCGATCATAGGAGAAAATGAAAGATAGTCGTTTATAAAGAAAATAGTAATTATTAATCAATTAGTATAGATTCTATCTCTCTCTCTCTCTCTCTCTCTCTCTCTCTCTCCGTCTTTTTCTGTTTTATAGAATACTTTCTTTTCTTATTAAAGGAAAAACATACAGGTTTCATCGACGATAATGATGATGATGACGATGATAATAATAATAATAATAATAACAATAATAATAATAATAATTATAATAATTATAATTATAATTATAATTATAATTATAATTATAATAATAATAATAATAATAATTGGCGAGTAAATTCGACCATTTCAATTATTACAATCAATTCACTTAGCAGAAAATTATAGACAACCTCGGAAATCTTTTCATTCATTTTATTTTAGTGATTTTATATAACGAAATATTGTCTGTTAAATCATTAAACAAGTAATCAAACACATCGACAATATATATATATATATATATATGAATACGTATGCATGATTGAATAATTGAGAAATCTTATTCTAACAGAAGAATTTGATTTATAATTAATGAAAAAAGGAAAAAAAAAAAGAAAGAAAAATTCAATTTCAATCAATTGATTGATTATCTGATTGATATATATATATGTATATATATATATATATATATATATATATATATATATATACATATGTATAAATTAAAAAAAGAAAAAGTTAGGGAGACCGATGGAATCGTCATAAAGTGATGAATGAAAGTGACATAAATAAGTGATAATGTAATCGTATTAATATGATTTTTGAAGATATAAAAATTGATCGAACTCGATTTTTAACGAAGTATTTAAGATATATCGAATTTGAATGAAACGAGAAAGGAGTCACGTTATCGCAATTTTTTGTTTTTCTTTTTTTCTTTCTCTTTTACTTTTTTCTATTTTTATTTCTTTTTTCTTTTCGATTTTTAAGAAATACAAGAATTTAAAATAAATAAAGATTGTGAACGATCGAGCTCTCAAAGTTGAGTTCGATCGAGAGCATAGATCGAGCACCGCTCTCGGCTCGTTTTTCTCATCTCGAGACGTCGCACGTCTCCTTTCATTTCAACGCATGATCGCGCAGCCGCGCCGAGGCAACACACCCACCGATCTCTAATCCGTTTCTATGTTCTATGTTGTTACCTTGTATGTATTTATATATGTATGTATGTATGTATATATACACGTATATACATATACATGTACGTGCTCGCGCGCGTATGCATCTGTATGTATGTGTGTAGCTATATCGAGACTACTAGCGATATTACTTGCCGATCGCGGAATAGAAAACAAACTCGAATATCTCGATGATCCATGTTACGTTCATATATATATATATATATATATATATATATATGTGTGTGTGAGTGTGTGAGTGTGTGTGTATAGGGTGCTCCAAATATAACAATTATTTATAAACATATTAATTTTTAATAATTTTACTTTGTAGATAATATCGATAAGTTTTTTAGATCATTGATTTATACGTTTATCATCATCGTTCGATGATAAAAATTCTTCGACAATTTTTCCAACGTATGTACATTAGTCATGTTTTTTTTTCTTTTCTTTTTTTTTTTTACAATTGAACGAAAACTGAACACTCTATATATTATTAATTCATGTGTGTGTGTGTGTGTGTGCATTTGCTTGCTTTGCTTGCGTTTACTGACGTATATCAGTAAAATAATTTCTCGAATAGTTAACCGATAAGATAGACATGTTGCTTCATTACTTTATGTGACTTGTAGTGATTGAAGAAATCAAATCGTGGATTATTTTAGAAATCGAAGCTGTGATTTCTCTCTCTCTCTCTTTCTCTTGTTTATTTTTTTAATTACTTTCTTCCATACATCAAATCGAATAGGATAGTAAAAGTATTTGATTGAAAACTTTAATAGTGATAATACATTGATCGTGTATGATCGTAATTACAAAGAAAGTTTTATATTACAAAGCATATACTTCTTTTCAATTAATCTAAAAAAAGGGAAATAAATTTTTTTATTTGTTCTTTTTCTTTTTTTGTTCTGTTTCGTTTTTCTTTTTTTCTTTTTTTTTTCTTTTTTTTTTTTTTTTTTTTTTTTTAAATATACGTCCGAGAAAGTTCGCGATGATGAATTGTTGTCCCGATATTTTCACGAGTATATTACGAATTAATGTCGGTACCACCCACGCATACGATTATAATCGATACTACATATCGCACATAGGACAATGCGATCAGTTTGGTGACGATAGGTCGTGTTGGTAGGTCGAACGATTCTCAAGAAACATCGGCAAGGATTGCGCAAGGAAAGCGAATATCGATTATCGAATACTCACGACTCGATTGCAGAGGAAGATACATGTGTATATATATATATGTATATATATATATGCTATATAAAGATATATAAGGTATCTTATTTGAAAACGATATAGCCAAATATAGTCGATCCTATTGATTTAATAAAATAAAAAAAAACAAAAAGAAAATGTTTCGTATAAATAATTATCGGATAGACACTAAGGAAAATTAATATTTATCGAAGTGATAAAAGTTTCTTTTTTTTATTTTTATTTTTTAATTTTTAATTTTAATTTATATATATATATTTTTTTTTTTTTTCAAAGAGTAAAAAATGTCACAGAGATTATCAAATATCAATGTGAAATCTATTTACAATGTAATTATTCATTCGAGTTTTAACGCAACATTTTTGTAATTCAAATGAATTGTACAATCGCGATAAGATTTGTTTTTCTATTTTTTTTTCTTCTCTTATACGTCTTATGATCAATGAATTTCGTCGATATTAATTTTTCTTCTTCCATTTTTTCTTTTTCTTTTCTTTCATTTATTCGTACGATGCACTTCATACGATCTTAAATGACATTATTATTATGATTAATGGTGCTATACTCTTTAAGAGATATATTGATTTTTTACAAAAAAAAAAACAAACAAACAAACAAATAAAGAAACAAAATTTTTATAACTAACGTCATTAAAATTTTTATGATAAGAATTTTCTCAAAGATATATAATTGCAATGAAAGCCTAGCAAATATTTATTTATAAAAAAATTATAATGATCGAACGAAGATCTACGATCATTTAGTTTTAAACGATATATCCTGTACGCAGATGTCTACGCACGCACACGCACACGCACACGCACACGCACACGCACACATATGTATAGAAAAAGAAGATGGAAATTTTCCTTGTCAAAGTTATATCGCCAGTTTTGCATTCTAGCGATTGAATCGTGCATATTGACGAAGTAACAAGATTTTCTTCTTATATAAATCATCATTCTTTTTCCTTTTCCTCTTCTTCTTTTTTTTTTCTTTTCTTTTTTCATTCTCAATGGCGATCGTTCTACTTGTTGTCATCGAAATCTAAAGAAATAATATTAACAGTCGTAATCGATATTCGCGATCTCACGCTTGTTTCGCATCGTTTCTCGATTCTTTTTCCTTTTTGATTACACGATCGAGGAAGAAAATCAGAAGAAAAAGAAAAAAAAACAAAACAAAAAAAAAAATAAATAAATAAAAAAGAGGGGAAAAATAGAAATGAAAACGAAAGAAAGAAGATATTTCGTACGACGTATAAGAAATAATTTCCTTCTTTATAGATATATCCTATATCTTAAAGAGAGGAATAGAGATAGAGATATAGAAAAAGAGAGAAAGAGAAAGAGAGAGAGAGAGAAAGAGAGAAAGAGAACACATCTTCGACAGGCTCGTGGCACGATTTCGAGAACGCTTGAATGAACCGGTAGGAAACCCTTAGCAAAGATATAAATTAAGAGGCACGATCGTGGGTGGAGAATTGCGAAGCGCACGTCGGTAAGACGTATGTTGTGTGTACCACAGTCGCACACAATTCCAAGATACTCTCACGTATAGACGTCAGCGGGGCAAATGTCAAGGGATCCCATGAATCAGGCTTGAGAGTAAAAGAGAGAATGAGATAGATGATCTTGTTACAAGAGGTATAGAAAAAGGTATACTAACTTTTCTAATTCATTTTATTTTTCCTCTTTATGCAATTTGTTCGATAGATTAATCGAATTCCAAAGAAAGAGAGAGAGAGAGAGAGAGAGAGAGAGGGAGAGAGATAAAATGAAAAGAAAATCTTCTTAGACGTTCAATTGAATTATTGTGAAATTTTTCTATCGAATTTCTTAGAATAAATAAATCATAAAACGAAATAAAAGAGGAGAGAGAGAGAGAGAGAGAGAGAGAGAGAGAGAGGGAGAGTGAGTGAGATAAATAATGAAAAAGAAAAGCTTACTGATTCGAACGAATCGAGTATTGATTGAATATCAAATGTCGAATATAAAAATTTCTTTTTTCTTTTTTTTTTCTTTTACAAAATTTTCATTCGAATTTGCTCTGAATAGATAAATCGAGGATCATGAAAGGGGTGATGAAAAAAATGCATACGCCTTACATAAACACCGACCACACCCTGCCCTGTTCTCTTTCGTCTCTCTACGAAGTCGTTGCTTGCTAAGCTGTTCTATGTTGCATAGATAGAAGACTATGTATGTATGTATATATATATACATATTTATATATATATATATATATATATATAGGTATGTGTATGTATATATATTTATGTATATACGTATGAATGTAAGTGTTGGTGTTTGTAATGTTGCTCTCGAAACGTGTCGATGCATACATACATATACATATACGTACATGTATAAAGAGAGAGAGAGAGAAAGAGGAAGAAAGAGATAAAGATATAGAAAGATAGAGAGTAAGAGAGAGAGAGAGAGAGAGAGAGAGAGAAATACACACACATATATATATATATATGGTACACCGTGGCCTCTCCTATCGATAGGTCCATGGCGTTACCTTACGTGGGTGTTCCTCTGGTGTTCTTGCTCGTAACGAAAGTCTCCTTCTTCCTCGATCTCTTGCTAAATCCTCCAAATGCTTTCCAAGAGAAAGAGAAAGAGAGAGAGAAAGAGAGAGAGAGAGAGAGAAAGAGAGAGAGAGAGAGAGAGATTCTATCTGTTTCACTCGATTAAAATTAAAGAGACTACTCGGCTCTGTATTTTGCGGTACGGTTCTAAGCACTCGTTTGTTAGAATTAAATGAAGGAGATTTTATTTTGATGGATTAGAAAATACCTACTGAGAGAGAAAGAGAGATCCTATCTTCTGTTTCATTTGATTTAATACCAAAGAGTAGAGATTCTCTTTGGTATTTCGTGGCGTAATCTAAGCATTAACTTCGTTAGAATTAAATGAACGATTTTATTTTGATTAAAAAAGACCACGTTTTCCGAGAAAGAGAGACAGAGAGAGAGAGAAGGAGAGAGAGGAGAGAGAGAGAGAGAGATTCTTATCTGTTTCACTCGATTAAAATTAGAAAGAGAAACTCGTCTAGAGATATTTTCTACGATACTTCAGAAAAGTTCATTTGATTGAAATAAATGCGTTAATGTTTTTTTTTTTTCTTCTTTTCTTTTCTTTTCTTTTTGAATTAATTAAATTTATGTAAAAGAATATTTGATTTATACTTGATTTTTTTTTTTTCTTTTTTTTTTTTTTTTTTTTTTTTTTTTTTTTTTTTCTATATAGACACGTGTAGACACGTACATAAAGAGTATACAATTTTATTCTTTTGATAATTTTATAAATTAATCGTTATGATTAGATTAGAATATTATTTTGATATTTATTATTATAATAATTCCGATGTCTCGATACGATTGACCTCGAAATTCGTCGATGTGTTGTAGAGCACATCGTGAAAGTAAAATTAGTCGCGTTTCTCGTCATCCTCGTCGTCATCGTTGTCGTTGTCGTCGTCGGAAGGTCGCATCATCCATGCGCAAGGTTCTCCGATATTGCGCAGAGCGTAATAATGATCGAGATGAGGTTGACTATCGACGACGGAAGAATTGAGATCGATCGAGCGTGAAAAGAGAAGCCTTCCTTTTTTTTTTCTCCTCTCTTTTCTTTTTTCTTTTTTTTTTCTTTTTTCTCCCTTTAGCCGTTCCCACCCACCCTCCCCTCACTCCACCCTCCGTCCCCCCCGTGCCGCCATAATTTTTTTCTCCGATTTTTTTCTTCCTCCTCTTTTTCTTTTCTTTTTTTCTTTTTTTTTTTCGTTTCTCTTTTTCCTTTTTCCTTTTCTGCTTTTTATTCTCCGTCTGCGATATTCTTATTCGTCCGTGCGCTTAGGCTTACTCATCTCAGATCTGATATTATCGATTGACGATAAATATACCTTTATTACGATTTCATTTAAATCACATGTAATATGCATAGGCATGTACCAATATACTTAGTTATATATGTACGTACTTCTTATTTATGTATATATTACATATGTATTATAACGCTCGTAAAGATATCGTAGATTCTTGCTTCATTGTTCAATCAATTAGATAGAAAAATGATGATTTTCAATTCGTCGATCAGGTAATTAATTTATGTTAATTTAACAAAACGATATATTTCTCCAATCGACGATATACTTTCTATTTATTTACTTCTTCTTATTCTCTTTTTTTGCCTTCTTCGTCTTTCTTCTTTTTTTTTTTCTTTTTTCCTTTTATATTTTTTCTTCTCTTTTCTTTTTTTTTTTCCATTCCATACCCCTTTATTCGACTACGTGTTTCGTTTTATGCGTTTTCGGTGAGTCGGATGGAAAAAGACAGAGCGGTAAATAACTACTATTTCGTTCTTCCAATTACATAGACCAGGTAGAACATCGAATGGCCGAGAGGCACCGCCTTTACCATTCGAGATACTTCT
>NC_140828.1:1397500-1427500 GCF_050613455.1 Vespa mandarinia | reverse complement strand
ACTTCCCTCCAGTCCTCGTCAATCCTCCATCTCGTTTATGAGTGTTTTTCTATCAAAAGCGACATCGTCATTTTGCGATAATTAATATACGTCCTTGGTTACGATTTATTTCATATTTTTTTCCATTCCCCCGTCCCCTCCCCCCCTCACCTCCTCTTATCCATTCCTTTGAAAATGTTTAACTACGATGAAAATCATACATTGAAAAGAGAATAATAAATGTCATTTAACAGCTTCGATTCTTAAGTAAACCATAGTAGAATAGTTGTAATTATCTATCACGTCGATAATAAATTAATTAATCAATTAATTCTGGAATCTAAATGGAAAGATATATATATATATATATATATATATATATATATATATATGTATGGACAATATTAGTATTCGTATGAATTATTTCATGTATGATTTGTGTGTCGCTTGGTATTTGATTTGGAAATTCATTCAAACCCTTTCATTTCAGCGTGAACTTTTTCATATTCACAGAATGTTAAAGGAATAGATAATTTTCAAATGAAATTAAAACTCATACGAAATAAATAATTAAATATAAAAGAATTGATGAAATTAATAATCGAACGTGATGCAACGGCATTATTTAATGAACTTTTAAAAATATCTTCCGTAATAACTGAGTAAGTAAATATACATAAGTAAGTATTTAAGTGAATACGTAAGAGAAATATTACATAAAATATTTGAGATAAACTCGATCGTAAGGATTGATCACCACATGACAATTATTAATTAATGATGTTAGATCGCGTTAATTAACTCAACGTTTATGTGACGTTTTTATGAGATGTTTTTATGAGATCTTTTTTCCGAAGATAAAAAAACAGAAAAAAGGGGGAAAAAAAACGAAAGAAAAAAGAAATCGATTAGAATGATTGTATTTGAACTTTGAAAGACGAATGAAATTTATTTAAATCATCATAAAGCGTCCGCAGGAAGGAAGAAGGATAACTCTCGTGACCGAATGCAAGGAGTGGATAGAGTACCGTTACAAATCGCTTAGGTAAAAGCCGACAGGACTACGTTCGGTTTTCCGGCAACACCACAAGCAGTTGCCTACTGTTATAATAATCGTAGTAGGAAGAGATAAAATGTTGCGGAATGCGGGAGGGTATGCACGTGTTTTCTTTGTATATATATATATATATATATATATATATTTTTTTTTTCGCTTTAGGTTTAAAATATTCATCGATAAAAGGGCAAGAAATCTGGTATAGTTATCGTTTATTTCATCAATACATTTTTCGTTCTTTCTCTGCACCTGAATGGGAGACAGTCGAATTAATAACGATTCGATTCTTCTATTCTTTCGATATATATGTATGTATATATATATATATATATTCAAATTTATTTAATATATTCAAACTCTACAATTCTCTTCCCGAAACATTATATGTATTTTATTCTAAACTAACTCAACATATTTTATCTTGTATGCTTTAAAATATCAAAGATATCATTTTTATCAATATACCTTGTCAATGATGCATACTTCTATAAGTATAATAATTCTATAAAGATATTCTCTTGGGAAAGATGAATGATACGAGTGATAAGATGAAATAAAAAAAAAAAAAAAAAAAAAAGAAGAAACATTAAATTCCTACTGACGTTATTATATTTCTTTTCAATTTCATTATCAATATAAATTATTTTATTTGACAATTAATACAAACACGTTTAATTTGTAATATCAATTATATTTTCCAATAGAAAAAAAAAATATATATATATATATATATTATAGATATAGTTTATGCATATACATATATATACTTTTAATTTTTTACAGTTGTGTCATACGTTGTTTAAAAGCAAACATTCTTTTTTTTAATGGAGAACAAGGCCAGTCCGAAGTTTTCCGCGTATATCGTTCTAGATGAAAGATTTTACAAAGGAACAGAATACTTAAGCTCTTCTCGAGTTTCTCTAATGAGTCTCTCTCTCGAACAAGACCATTTAAGAGCGACGAGAAAGAACACGACTCACGCGCCACTGTTGGATGAGTGTAAATAGCGATTAATTAGCGTGCGCTCCCATTATGTGCGAAGGTATATAACCAAACCAGTTACCAGAGATAGAATGAGAGACAGAAAGACAGAAAGATAGATAGATAGATAGAGAGTGAGAGAGAGAGAGAGAGAGAGACCTCCTGTCTAATATAAAGAAAAAGAGATGCAATAGTATTGCTCTTTGGAAATTACATGTCTCTCTCTCTCTCTCTCTCTCTCTCTCTCTCTCTCTCTCTATCTATCTATCTCTTTCTTTTTTTCTCTCTCTCTCTCTCTCTCTCTCTCTTTTTCTTTATCTTTATCTGAATCTTCTTTTAAGAAAAAAGAAAAACGAGAGGAGAGAGAGAGAGAGATAGAGAATGCTAGCTTAGTTAACTCGCTACTTCTCTTTTGTACATTAAAGAACGACGTTTAAAGTGTGTACCTACGCCTAGACCGGTCGTACGACTAATATGGGAGTGCGGGTCGGACTGAAGCTTCAACTGGATCACCGGTGTGCTCGGACCTACCGATTGGAATCGCTTCCTTAAGGACCTTTCACAAAGTGAAAATTTTAACTGGCTGGAAAAAGAACAATGAACGAGCAAACATCGACTAATGCTCGTTCGTTAAATGTCCGTGAGAATTAATGAAATTCTTTGTTAACGATGACGATTGAAAATTTTCTCTTTTTCTTCTTCTTCGTTTTTTCTTTCTTTTTTTTTTTTGAAACACAACGTCTCACTCTTTCCAACGACGACAGATCTTATCGAAGGAAAAAAAAAAAAGAAAGAAAAAAAATTTCTCTTAAATCAAATTCGTTTCCTTGCAATACCTTTCTTTTTCCAAATAGATCTAATAAATAATATTAGAGAAAATCATTTAGAAAACGGTTTATCAACTTTTCGATGGATCTCTCTCTCTCTCTCTTTCTCTTTCTTTCTATCTTACATTCGAACGATCTAACAGAGCCACGCGCCGTAACGCGTTTGGGTTGTTAGCAATAACGTTAGATAACGTGTTAGTTATAAACGGGGGCGAGAGCTCAACTATAATTTATTAAGCGTATTATGCGAAAACGTCGTTTCTAAAGTCGCGGCTAATAGCACACCAGTTGGTTATTAACTCGGATCCCGTTTAATTCCGTAACGAGCTATGTAACTACGTTAAAACGTTTATTAAGGTATATACGCGATCCGTACCTTTTACCGGTCCGATCTTTTCATTTCTTATTATATTCTTCCTTTTCTATTTTAATCTATTATTTTAAAATTCATTTTTTATATATCGATTATCACAATACGATCGACATATTGGTATTCAAGCGTTACATTATCGTACACGGATATTACGTACCTATGGTATAATTATAATTGAAGAATTTGAAGGGATAGTACGATGTTAATTAAAATCAAAAGAGAGAGAGAGAGAGAGAGAGAGAGAGAGGAAGAGAAAGAGAGAAAGACATATACGATCGATCGATCGTATAGATCGTATCGATCGTCGAAGAAAAATTGGTATTACATCTGATCGAATTCGACGAATGGTAGATTTCGCTTCTCTTTGTTAACCGTAATACGTTTTCTCTAACAAAAATGCGATCGTTCTTTTCTCTCTCTCTTTCTCTCTCTTCCTTTTATACATCCACACACACGTACGCGCGCGCGCGTACATACATACAAGCACAAACACATATAGAAATCCATCCACTTTTCCTTTCGACCTAGCATTCCGTAGATTCGCGAGAGGCAAGTCGAGAGATCTCGACGAGGAAGAGGAACGCACACAGTCTCTCTCTCTCTCTCTCTCTCTCTCTCTCTCTCTTTCCTCTCTCTCCTCTCTTTCTCTTTGTCTCTCTCGCTAATGTAACTTCTTTTTCCAAAGAGAGAAAGAGACAGAGAAAGAGAGAGAGAGAGAGAGAGTAAAAGAGAAGAAGAAGAAGAAGAAGAAGAAGAAGGAGAAGCAAAAGATGAAGAAGAAAAAAGAAGAAGGAAAACGATGAGAAAAGAGAAAGAGATACAAGCTCTCAATTATCTAATGTCTTGGAATGTTAGCCACGTGGATCGAATCTTCTGGGAACGTATCCTCTGATCATGTATGTGTGTACAGTCTCTGATCAGTTTGCATGTGTGTACAAGTTATATGCGTGTATATGTTATAGCGCGTTTAGTCGGTGCCTTTACACCAGAGAGGACCGAACGTTCGTTCCTTCAATCATTGATTGGGTTTGCTCCATGGGATTTGCCCCCCGTAATCGGTAGTGAATATCTTCCTGGAATAATCGAAAGGTTTCGTAGAAAGTGCACGTCGAATAGGTTTTTAATCTGTCTGGAATAAGCTTGTCCTTCCTTACTTTCGTTATTATTAACTGGCACCACTCTACTTATAGTTAGTTAGTTAAATGCATTTTGAATCACTTTTAAATCTCTCTTTCTCTCTAACTCATCGTGAAATTAATAGATCCTTTTCATCTTGATATTTATGATATAGCGAATAGAGAAAATTATTATTCCGCGTTTTGATTTAAAGAGAAATTATTTTACCCGGTATTAACGAACTACTTACCATGATCGATCGTTTTGATCCCGATCTTCCGATTTTTATGTAGACGAATAGATAGATAGATAGATAGATAGATAGATAGATAGATAGATAGATATATGGATGGATAGATGGATAGATAGATAGATAGAAAGAAAGATAGATAGATAGATAGATATTTACCTACCTACCAACCTATACGATATAAATCTCAAGAAAGAAAAGAACGGTTCTTTCGATGTGAAAAAAAAAAGAAAAAATAAAGGAGTTATTCGACTTAATTACCAACTGTGAATGTTAGACAGGAGGAGGTCAATAAATTCGCACGTCCGACGTACAAAGTGCGAGAGTGCCTTCGAAGTAATCGATCCTCGATATATCGAACTACTCTTACTTCCGAGTATGAGCAACGTAATTACTCTCGCCGCGGAGGATGACGACGACGACGACGACGACGACGACGACGACGACGACGACGACGACGACGACGACGATGTAGAAAGAGGAGTAAAGTGAGAGTAAGGAAGGGAGGGAGGGAGGGAGAGAAGGAAAAAGAAGAAAAAAAATAAAAGAAACGTCACGAAAAAGGAGCCACATGCAGATTACTTCCGCACATCCGATGCGGTAAAACTCGAATCGGGAAGCGAGAGATCGTTTCGATACGTAGAAAACAAAAAAAAAAATAAAAAAAATAAAAAAGAGAAAAAACGACAAGGAAAGAAAGAAAAGAAAGAAAAAAGAAATTAGAAGAACGTATCGATCATCTCGACGAGGAAACCGTCGTAAATCGATACGAAACCACAGAAACATGGCTTGGTTTGACTTCCGTTAAGATATTCGTAAAACTATATGATATATACGTCGTATTCTACGTGTTCCGACATTTCAAATTAATTGATTAGTAAAAAAGAAAAAATAAAAAAAAAAATGAAAAAGATATATAACGTACGGTCACGATTATTAATAATTTATAATGTAACGATCATTTTTCAATGGTATTATAAGCCTGAAAAGCTTGATGACGATTTAACAATCCTATAATATCATTT
Source organism: Vespa mandarinia (assembly GCF_050613455.1). Lineage (NCBI taxonomy): Eukaryota > Metazoa > Arthropoda > Insecta > Hymenoptera > Vespidae > Vespa > Vespa mandarinia. The sequence continues at coordinate 1,421,892 of NC_140828.1, read as the reverse complement.
TGGAACGAGGTATATACGAAATCTGATGTAAGTTCTTATTTCTTAAAATCGAGTAATATCATTTTGGTAAAATCGATCGACAACAAATTTCTCGATAGATAATAATCATACGTTTCGTGTAGTCCTGATGATTATTCAGTCTTTCAAAAAAGGAAAAGAAAAAAAAGTCGTTTTCCTAGAAGGTACAATAATTATAGGATTAATTAATTAATTTCTCTCATCGGACTAGCCATCAAAAGAGGAAGAGAGAGAGAGAGAGAGAGAGAGAGAGAGAGAGAATGAGAAAATCGATTTCGTCACTTTTTTTTTGATCGATCATAAGCATCGATCTATCTTAGAAATCTTATAGAACGACTTTCAACGATGGACATCGATATTCCGGTTATCATTTTTGCAGCTATTAGCATTGCAATACCGATATTACCCATGCAACAAATGTCATCTAGTTAGATGCACTCCTCTCACGATCTTCCCCATTTAATTGGACATGCAATATCGACCTCTTAATTTCCTTTAATCGCACGGACAGAAGTTAATAAATTAAATGAAAGTATTTACACGAATCAATCATAACTTTATCCAATTATATTGTCGTGTAAGGATATATATATATATATATATATATATATATATATATATATATTTTAATGAAGAGATTCATTCTATTACGATCATTACGATCTATATGATCTACGACTGGAGGAAGTGTTGCTTCTAAAAATAACAACATTAGATGTTTTTAATTGGTCGAAGATTTTATAGAATTTATTTTTTAGCGCGATTGGCAAATAATTTTATTTTATTTTATTTTTTAAAAGATAGTTCTCTTTCTTCCAATCAACTTATTTCTCGAATGATTGATTCGTTGATGTTGCAATATTATAATTAGTTTAAAAAATTTTTCAACTAATTTATATCATACTTTTATTATTCAGTTTACACTTGTCATATAATAATTTTTATAATTGTTCAACTAATCTGTTATATTATATAATTTTATAGAATTAATGTATATAATATATTTATATTTATATTATTATATTAAACATATTAAGTAGATATATATTAATTTATATAATCTACATAATTAAAATATATACATACAATTATAAATTATAAATATAACTATATATATAATATAAATATATAAACATGCACATAACACTAAAAAACGTTGTAAAGTGCAATTGCATCTACATTTGAAACTCCACTGTACTTTCGAAATTCGCAAGCATTTGACATTGAAATTACATCGAGGGGATCATGAAATGACGCTGATGTGACCTTCTGATAACATTTGACCTTAAAATGACCGCGAGTAGACCTTGACACTGACCTTGACATTGCAATTGACCTTGGAGTGACCTTGACATTGTATTTGACCTTGAAACGACCTTGAGTGACCTTGAACGGCCTTGGACTGACCTTCAATTGGCCTTGAAATGGCCTTGCAACGACCTTGACATTGCACTTGACCTTGAAGAGACCTTTATTGTCCTTGGAGTAATCTTGAAATGACCTTATAGTGTCGCGATCCCAGACGCAACCCGGACCAAACCTCAGACGCAACCCTGACGCAACCTCAGAGGATGCGTCTGAAGTTTCGTCTGAGGTAGCGTCTGCAGTTTTGTCTGGGTTGCGTCCGCAGTTTTGTCTGGGTTGCGTCTGGGTTTTGTCTGGGGTTTTGACTGAAGTTCTTGAGAGGATAGATTTTTTGAGATTCATAAAGAAACTAGTATCTCACTATACATCGAACAAATATGTTCAGAATTTGAATCTAACTAACATAAAAATATTATTAGAAGAAATTTTATATTTTAGTATTAATAAACAACGATAAAAAGGAAAAAGGGAAGAAAATTTGGAGAGAATGAAGTAGAGAAAGAGAACGAGAGAGAGAGAGAGAGAGAGAGAGAGGGAGAGAGAGGGAGATGTACGATCAGAAATGGTGGGTGATTATTGTCTCAAAAAATATGGAATTCAATCTTATCTTTTGATATGAAATTTGAGGAAAGATTTATCGGTATTTATTTTATCTACGAGATATATAAAGATGGTATGCGTTCGAACGTGAGGCGGGGTCACGTTGAGAACCCCTGGTTCAAGGAGCATACTCACATAGAGAGGCACTTTATCTTCACTCGTCCGGGATATGGGTCGTGACTGCCGCCCGCCGCCACGCGAGCCGCGCGTACTCTAAGCACTCTAAGCTAACTAATACTATATTAAATCTCGTACACATCTAAGCAATGGATCTTAATATATATACAACTTAGATAATTTTTCGTTAATTTTTTTCTTATTCTTTCTCGTCCATGGAAATATTTTTGTCCTTTTGTCTTATTCCATATTTTCATTACTTTATTTTGCTCATAATTGCTTGCAATTCGTTTATTTAATCGTTAATTAAAATATATATATATGTATATATATATATATATATATATATATATATATATATATATAAAAAGCAAATCCGCAACCACTTAATTGCCAACGCCATATTGTTTTGGCAACTAAGTCGTTGCGGTGACCGAATCCGCAATGACTTAGTTGCCAAGAAAATATCCCGTTGGCAACTAAGTCGTTGCGGTGACCGTATCCGCAATCACTTAGTTGCCAACGCCATATTGTTTTGGCAACTAAGTCTTTGCGGTGACCGAATCCGCAATGACTTAGTTGCCAAGAAAATATCCCATTGGCAACTAAGTCGTTGCGGTGACCATATCCGCAATGACTTAGTTGCCAAGAAAATATCCCGTTGGCAACTAAGTCGTTGCGGTGACCGAATCCGCAATGACTTAGTTGCCAAGAAAATATCCCGTTGGCAACTAAGTCGTTGCAGTGCCCATATCCGCAATGACTTAGTTGCCAACCCAATAGGTCGATCAGATGGCTCATTTCTAAGAATTTATATGGGTCATTTTTGTCATGTAAGAAGAAAAAAAAAGTAAAAAGACGTATGCAAATCGAAATAGATCGAAATGAAACGAAACTTCTTTAATTGTTTTCATTCTTATTTCTTTTATTCCTTTTTTTTTTTTTTATTTATTTATTTATTTCTTCTTGCAAACATTATTGAAACATGATTAACAATTATCAATGATTTTGATTATATTTCTATTTATTACCTTTTTTTTTTTTTTTGTAATAATGATAAAGAAACGTATTTATTGAAATCAATAGGAATGTAAGTAAATGAAAAGAATATATGTATATATATATATATATATATATATATATATATGCATCTAATAAATTACTTCGAGAGAAGAATATACAGAGAGATAGAGAGAGAGAGAGAGAGAGAGAAGCTTAAAAGGCACGGTTCTAATCATAGAAAAATAAAATATACTCGAGTATTCCCGGCCATCGGCTTTTTGTTGGTCTAGTATAGCTTCACTTTCGATATTACTTTCGAGCAGGGAACGTCGACGCGTATCCAGTATCACTTGATCCTTCCACGGTCAAATGAGAGAGTCTCCTCGCTTTCATCGCGACGAACGTAAGCCAAGGAAGAAACTAGATCGACCAGGCCAATCTCCACTTTTCCATGCGTAGCTCTACGGGTGTTAGATGACCGGAGGAAGTTTAGAATAGAAAGAGAGAAAGAGAGAGGAGATAGAAAGAGAGAGAGAGAGAGAGAGAGAGAGAGAGAGAGAGAGAGAGAGAGAGAAAAGAAAATTAAAAAAAAAGAAAAGACAGATACTTCAACATCGTCGAAGGCCAATCGTTGACTTTTACTCGAACTATCTATATATTTATTTATTTATTTATTTATTTATTTATTTATTTATTTATTTATTTATTTATTTATTGATTGATTATTTATATATTCAACTTTCCTTATCGTATGTTTTATTGCAAGGAGAAAAGAAAAAGAATTAAAATCTTCGATGTCATACTCGTTTTTTTCTTTTTCTTTTTCTTTTTCTTTTTAAATACATAAGAAAGGAAGAATGGAAGAGACGTGAATCGGGCCAAGCGAGTTATATTATAAATAAAAAAGAATGTGGAAACGGGCGGAAACATGTTCGCGGCCGTAGTTCGAGGTACAGGATCGTTTTACTTTCCACGAAGTATCAAAGCATAACCGTGAAATCGAGCTTTCTACAATCGCTTATCTATCGTTGAACTGGGATCACCTTCCACCGATCCACAACACTGCATAAGCAGAAGAAGCTCGTCTAAATAATATTGCAATCGAGAAAGGAACGAACGAGAGTCACTTCGTAAACGAAAAAATAAACAGAAAGTATGAAAGAAGAAAGAAAAAAAAAAAAAAATAAAAAAGGTATAACGAAATTGATTATCTCATAAAAAAAGGAAAGAAAGAAATGTTTCACAAACATCCAGAAGATACATTAAATTATTCTTACGTAACCGTAGAAAAAGAAAGTTTTATACATAGAAATGAGACGATCGAAGAAATATATATCTATGGATATCCAACGTTAGATTTGGAAAAAAAAAGGAAGTTGAAAGAAAGGGAAAAAATTAAAAGAAAAAAAAAAAAAAAAAAAAAAAAAAAAAAATATTGGCACGCGTTTTATGGCGTCGAGTGGATCGTACGAGAAGCAGCAACAGGAGTAACGGCAGCGGGATCTCGCGTAGGCTTTCTCTGGAGCACCCCGCCCACAATCCGCGTGCGGATATTCGTTGCGGTCGTCGATTCTAAGCGTGTGCCGTGCCTCTCGATAGTCGATCTCGAGAGTTCCACTCGCTTGCTTCTGGTACGAGCCAATTAAATGGACCAGCTTGGCTCGAAGGCTGAGAGAGGATCGAGACGACAATCCGTTCTCTCTCTCCTCCGGCCAAATCAAGAAAGATAGAGGTAGATAGTAAAAGAGAGAGAGAGAGAGAGAGAGAGAGAGAGAATGAAAGAACGAGAAAAACAGAGAGAGAGATAGAGAAAGAGAGAGAGAGAGAGAGAGAGAGAGAGAGAGAGAGAGAGAGAGAGAGTATAGTGATGAGTTAAATCGACTATAATTGCATGCTACAGACTTTATGATCGTACACCGTGGCACGTTTATTACCGATCGAACAAGTGTTCGGACCTTAGCAAGCACTTTAGAAAAGATTTTCTTTAATTTATTATCACTTAAATTTATAATTAATGGAAAGTGACCGTGTCTATCTGTCTATTACTTCCTTGGTGTCTTTCTCTTCCTATAATGCAAAATACGAGGAATCAGCAATAATTTTGATCATCTTGAACATAATCGTTTTTTTTTCTTTCTTTTTTCTTTTTTTCTTTTAGAAATATACGAACATTTTTGTTCGTCATAGTTGGATACGATATAGATGGGATTATGTATATGGTAATTGTTTATTATTTTATGTTAAAAAACAAAAAAAAAAGAAGGTATTAAACCATTTATGTTGAAAAATTTATTATAATAATTTAAGAGATATATTACAATTTAAAGTATTGCCAAGAAACTATTCAGATATTCGAGTAAAATTTAGTAAGAGTAATAATAAATAAATAGTAGCAGCAATAGTAATGTTAGTAGTAAGAGAATGATGGTATTTTTTATCTTACCTTGCACCAATATTCTGCGTTTACATAGAATAATGCGCGAAATAAGCGCAGAATTTGCGCAGTATAAGCGCAGATTAAATCTAATACATGATAAATGCAAAGAGAATTTTTGTTACGAAAGAATAGTCTTACGAATTTTTCGATTTTTCAATATCATTATCATCGACGATTATTTATGGATCTTCTATTTTTTATTTTAAATAAACAAAAATGAAATTTATACTGTCGTAATAAAAATTTTTAACGATCTCATCATGTAATTATGTCTTTATCACGAAAGAAAAGGAAAAAGTTGAATATAAAAAATTATTAACAAAATCAATTTTATTATATCGATATTGTTGCAATAGTTAAATAAATAAAGCATAAATTATCCTTTAAAACGGTGGTTGAATTAAGTCTCTATGACTTTCCGTTCCGGAGATATCGTCTTCGAAAGATTTTCATTCATAACCTATACGGATCATCTGTTCGTAGTAATAGTATAGTAGTAGTAATTCGATCAGCTGGGGATGCGTAAATTCTCGGAATTTATATGGGTCAGTGTGTCGCCGTGCTAATTTGAATGAAATTATGTAGGTCAGTGGGACAACGTAAATGACTTCCATTTATATGGGAATATCTCCGTAACTAAAAGTCATAGAGACTTGATTCAAACATCATTTTAAAGGGCAAAATTTTCTCTATTTCTTTATTTAACTTATTGTTAATAATTAATTAATAATTTTGTTATAAACAATTTCTTATAAACAAATTTTTACGATCTAAATTTTGTTTATTTTATCGAAGAAAAAGATTCAGATTGAGACTTATAAAATTGATAAATAATTTTATAAACAAATTATTTTTAATATTTTTTATCGAAGAAAAAAAATTTTTTTTTGCCATTATTAATAGTTACGCCTTTCGTTTACATAGGAATATCTTCGGAACTAAAAGTCGTAGATACTTGAAACAAATACCATTTTAAACGGCAAAATTTATCCTTATTATTTTCAACATATTGTTAATAATTAATTAACAATTTGTTATAAACAATTTTTATAAAAAAAATTCTAACGAACTAAATTCATTTTGTTAGAAAATAAAAAAGACAATAAAAGATTCCGATTACGACTAATTTATAATATTACGTAAATTAATGAATAATTAATAAACAAATTATTATTCTATCGACGAAACAATTTTTTCTATATTATTAATAGCCACATTTTCATTTTAAATGCGAATATCTCTGTAACTGAAAGTCGTACGGATTTTTTAAAAAACTACACAAAGTAAATATTTATTATTATTATTATTATTATTATTATTATTATTATTATTATTATTATTATTATTATTATTATTATTATTATTATTATTATATTGCATGTTCTCTCGGATACAAATTCAATCCTTTGAAAGATTTGTCACAAGATCTCCAAATGATTTTTAAGCTCAGAAAATATTTATTGCAATAGTAAGACGTAAGAAACGTCATTTATTAAACATTTGATTAATTTTATTAATTATATTTAGACGTTAATCTCAAACTGAAATCATTTACATTGTTCATCTCCTCTCAATTCTCTCTCTCTTTCTCTCTCTCTCTCTCTCTCTCTCTCTCTCTCTCTCTCTCTCTCTCTCTCTCTCTCTCTCTCTCTCTCTCTCTCTCTTAATTCGAACAGAATTAATGAAGGTATTCAAGACATAAGAAGACGAATTCGAAAGGGAACCAGAAAACTTGTGTCGATTGGTTTATGTTAGCGGCACCAAAGGCGACACTGATTTGGAGTTTGTTAGCTCAGGAAGCCGCGGGGTGTTGTTTCATTGGCAATTCGCCGTCGATCGGCAAGGAATGTCTACGATTTCGCGCGGCAGCTTACCAGGATATATCGAGGATGAAAACCTTGTTCTCGTTTCCTATATATAGAAGCATCGAGCGAACGCACTCCCGTATGGCTAGCATGCGGGAGAGAGACGCCATTATTACGGATATATGCTACTTCTCTGTTTTTACAACGACGTCTCTACTTATTTTATTTTCCCGTTAAAAGAATTATTTTTTATTTTATTTTATTTTATTCATCTTTTTGTTTCATTTAGTTCTTTTATTTTCTCCTTTTTTTTTTGATTTATTTTCTTATTCTTTTTTTTTTTTTTTTTTTTTTTTTTTTTGGATGGATGTGAAATACATGGTTAATAACATTTCCATTGTGTAGGCGTGTACCGACTTAGAAATGTTATTTTTGCGTTTGATAATTTTTTTTTTTTTTTTTTTTAATCGCTAAAAAAAAACATCGATTGTTAGTATTATAGATTTCACCGTTCATTAATAATAATATTTCTAATAATAATATTATCGTTGGATATCTTTTTGATAGTGATGTGACCATGCCGGGAATGATAGTAATACATATCGCTCGAGAAAGAGATAGAAGAGAATGTCGTCTTTTGCGGCGTTCACACCGTCTAGGATACGGTCAGTGAATCGAGAAATCGATCGTTTATCTTGTAATCGATGATACGTAAGTACTACCATTTCTAAAGCGATTTGCACTCGGTAGAATCATGAATTACAAAAAAGAAATTTCGAGTCTATTTATCGGAGTCTAACTATCGATTTCAATGCTTGTTTCGCAATCAAATTATCCTCGATTATTCTAATTTCTTCGAACTTTCATTTATGAGAAAAAGAAAAAGAAAAGCAAACAAAACAAAACAAAACAGAAAAAAAAAGAAAGGACTGTAAAAAGACAAACAAAGGAAGAAGAGAGAAAAAAAAAATAAGAAGCAAGAAAAAAAGAAAAAAGAAGAAGAAAATCTTCGAGATCGTTCTCTTTCTCTTCTCATCTTGTAAATTTAATTCCGTACCTTATAAAATTTATTATCATATAACACTAATAACGAGACGTAATAAAAGGGGGAATCCCATGGTTAGATGATAAAGCAACTGTCTTGCACGTCACAGAGTCTTAATGAAGGAACAAATAGAAATAGAAATTGAAATAGAGAAAATAGTCCATTGGGAATTGATAGTGAAACGAAAAGACCGAAAGGAATCGAGTTCCGCGTCTTTCTGTGTGCGGTCGATTTAGAGAGGAAGAGTAAAACGCTGCTTAATTACCATTAAGATTGGACCATCTGTGAGAGAAAGAGAAAGAGAGAGAAATAGAGAAGAAAAAGGAAGAAGATTAAAAAGAGAAAGAAGGAAAAAAGAAAAGGAAAGAAAAGAAAAAAAAAGAGAGAGAGAGAGAGAAAGAGAGAGAGAGAGAAGGGATAGAACGTGCCACGCCGACAACCACCACCGTTAATCGGAACGAACGAGAAGGTAAGTAAGTAAGTACTTACAAGAGAAGGAAAAGAAGGAGAAGGAGTAGGAGGAGGAGGAGGAGGAGGAGGAGGAGGAGGAGGAGGAGAAGAAGGAGGAGGAGTAGGAAGAGGAGAGAAAAAGAGAGAGAGAGAGAGAGAGACCTCGAAGTTCTTAGAGGGAAAAGAGGGATAACGAACGTTCTCGAGAGGGAGCAAACAGGATCGAGTGAAAGTAATGCGAATGCTCTGCTGACCGGCCACGCGCCCTGTCCACGTATACACGCATACAGACACGCATAGAAACGTCTATAAGGTTTGCTTAGGAGAAGCGTTTAGAAGTGTATCACGAAGCGGAAAGTATCTCAGGAAATGCTTTCGATCGCTTTCGGACTACGACTCCTTTAGGTTCTCTATCGAACTAGATTCTAAATGGATCCTCGTCGAGCTTGATTTTCTTTTACGAGTATATATATATATATATGTGTGTGTGTGTGTGAGAGAGAGAAAGAGAGAGAGAATGTGTGTATGTGTGTGTGTATCTATGTGTACAGCTTCCTACGTAACGCAGTACTCGCTTTGCCGGAGGATAGGAACTTTCGATCGGTAACGCTTTTGCCATCGTCGATTTGTAATACCACACCGGAACGAATGGACTGCGATCTAGATAGTATCGATCCGAAACGGACAACTCGATTCGAGAATCGTATCACAGAATAGATAAGTACACATTCGAACATCGTCGATATAATGTTATTTTGACACTTTTCATTTATTTTGAGATATCACGTATATATGTATATAAAGGGATCATCGACTTAACGTGAAAGTAGAACTTTCGATTTTTTATATATATATATATATGTATATATATATATATATATATAAAATATAATTACGATAAAAGAACTTCTTATTTATCTGTTCTATTTCATTTAGAGACATAATTAACTCGATGATGTTCGGATGATGATTATATATATATATATATATATATATATATGTAGGTACTTGAATCATTCGGATCGTACGATTGAGTTTCTAATTAACTGGGATCTTTCGTCTCGATTGAGTTATGTATTGTGTAAGAGTTTCTAATCAAAGGTATCGATCTCTCTTTTCGTGTTCGATGGAACGATTTGTCCAATTCAAAATATTCATATAATAATATAACGCACGATATATTCACAATGTTAAATGGATTATTCTCATCTGAGAATTTTTTACAAGGCATTTGTAATATTGTAACGTAATAGAAAAACTAAACAAAAAAAAAACAAAAAAAAAAAATGAAAAGAAAGAAAGAAAGAAAAAAAAAAAGAAAACAAGAAAAAGAATAGAAAGAGTTATCGTTCGATTTCACAAGAATAACAGAGAAACAAGATTAGAAGATTAGCAGGGATACCACGAAGTCGTATTACAAGACGACCAATAACATTCGACAAGATCGTCGATCGATCGTCATTCCATCCATCGATCCATTGATCCCATCGATCGATCGATCGAAAATCCATAGTGGACTTTTCGCTTGCGCAAAATTACAAGCGATAAGTACCGGAAGGGAGTTTGAAGTTGGTTTCGACTTGCTAAGCAATTTGTACGGTAATTTCAAGAACGCTTATCTCTCTCTCTCTCTCTCTCTCTCTCTCTCTCTCTTTCTTTCTTTCTATCTATCTATCTATCTCCTACGCTCACTGTTACTAGAATCACGTTTCTCTCTAGGACTCTACAGGAGATCCTTTGTATACGAACCATTTCTAGCGCATACCAACGTTCATTCTTAGAATCCTTTAGAAATACCGGACTGACCGGAGAGCGTTATGAGTTGGCGCGAAGTCGAGCTAATCTGAGGTGTCTTGTGTAAATTTCATAATGTCATGCGAGAAATATAGAAAGAGACGAAAAGAACAAAGAAAAAAGAGAGAGAGAGAGAGAAGCAAAGAAAGAAAGAAAGAAAAAGAGAGAGAGAGAGAGAGAGAGAAAGAGAGGGAAAAACGTTCTCTTAAATTTTTTTCCACGGATCATTAAGCGTTCCCTTGTAATATCTGAATATCTATGTAACTAAGGATATTTCAAGCCAAGAAGAAAAAGTAAAGTCGCGTCCGGTAATGGCCTTTAATTTGAACGTTGTCTCGTTCGTTGGAACGTCGGAACTAGGTAAATATTTCCTACGAGTAATAATAATAATAATAATAATAATAATAATAATAATAATAATAATAATAATAATGATAACAATAATAATGATAATAATAATTATAACGATAATTAGAAAAAGGAACATTTTATTATTTAACAAGAAGGAAAAAAGAAAAAGGAAAAAGAATGAACGGAGGAACGGAGAATGTATATTGTCCTCATTCGGACAGGGGATAACTTCTTATTAACTTTCTCAAGAGATCATGGGAAACGAATCGATGATTTAGCTCTAATATCGTCATAAGCATGTATTAGATATTCTGGACAAGGGTAGTAAGAAAAATTAGAGCAGAATTTTACGGTGCAGATTTACCAACGGTGATCGTTAAGGATTCGTTTGGGTTTGTTCGTAACGAACCGTCGAAGTTCCTTGCTCGCTGAGAGAGTCTCTTTCTCTCTCTCTGTCCCTCTTTCTCTTTCTCTCTCTCTCTCTCTCTCTCTCTCTCTATCTTTCTCTCTCTTTCTCTTTCTCTTTCTCTTTCTTATTCCGAGCAAGTGAATGTGCAGGCACGGCACGTGCCCGATGCATCGTAGTAACGGATGCGGTAGTTCGCTGCTTCCGACAGCCGACGCAGTCAACGGCACGCCAGGCTCAGCACGTCGCCTTCGTTAAAAGCGACAGTGACGTGGTCCGAGAGATGCCGAGCCGCTTTTATGATACTCTCAGAAATGGTATGATAAACGATAAGTTGCCTCGTTAAAATGAAATCAGATTGCTTTCGAATTGTTTAGATTCGCGGAAAGAATGTAAGGTGATGGCCGGCTAACTTTTTTTTTTTTTTAATCTCCTTCTCTTTTTCTCTTTCTCTCTCTCTTTTTTTTCTTTTCTTTTTTTTGGGGGGGGGAGGAAATTGTACACGACAATATGAAAAGTTTAAAAAGAAGAAGGAAAAGGTAGAAAAGAAAAAGAAAAAAAAAAAATATATATATATATATATATATATCTGTTTGGTCAGTCGTAAAGAATCTTTTAATAGTTCGATCCTAAGAAGAAAAAGAAAAGGAAAAAGAAAATAAAAATAAAAATAAAAAAAAAGGATAAAGGAAGAGAAAACAAAACATAACATAAAAAAAGAATAAACTTCCTACCCACTGATTATCGCGTACGATCATACTTTTCTTCACCGGTAAGCGTCATTAAGTGTTATGGCGTAACACGCGCCTTCTATCTCATTCTTTGAGATACCAATGGCAAAGAATAATAGGTTCGCTAATGTTGCTTTCAAACTATAGGATTAGAACGATTTAGGTCGCTCGATATATTTTATTTTATTTTTTTTTCCTTTTTTTTTTTTTTTGCCTTTTGCTTTTCTACTTTTTTAATAGTACAAAAAATCGTTTAACATTTCAAGAGAGAAGAATAGATTTATTATCGATTAATCTTAATCCTTTCTCTAATCACGTCTCTCTCTCTCTCTCTCTCTTTCTCTCTCTCTTTTTCTCTCCCTCTTTCTCTTTAATAATTTCTTTATATAAAAAAATTTCAATCGAAAAGAAAGAAAAAAAGAAATGATTTGAAAAATATTTGTCTGGAGAATCGTTTGTAGAGAAAAAAGAAAAGAAAAAAAAAACAGGAAGAAGATATCATTTGGTGGAAACAAAGTGCACTCTCTCTCTCTCTCTCTCTCTCTCTCTCTCTCTCTCTCTCTCTCTCTTTCTTTTTGTGATGATAACAAACGAAGAGGGGATGTAATACACGGGCGTTGATATCGAAACGGTAAGTCGATCTTCCCTATAGTAATAAAAAAAAGAAAGAAGATATATAGAAAGAAAGAAAGAAAGAAACAAACCAACGGAACAAAAGGAACAAAACGAAAAAAAATAAAAATAAAAAAGAAACGGAGACACCAAGGAGATAAATACTATCGTCTTCCCACCCACACAATACTTCGAGATCATTTTTCCTTTACTCTCTAGCATCCTCCGTAGTCCAGGATCGGTCGCATTACCGGAGACATTACGAGCTGTGTCAGAGGCTTTCGATATCGAAAACCGACTTCGTGTACCGAGGCGTCTACCTACACACGTGCGCTCATGTGTTCGGGTTTGCGTGCGCACGAACAGCTGCTGCTGCTGCTGCTGCTGCTGCTTGTAGAGTCTTGTTCTGGTGGGCCGATGATTTTTTCTTTTTCTTTTTTTTTAATTTTCTTTTTGATTTTTTAATATCTTTTTCATTTAATTTTTTTTTGTGTTTCTCGTTTTTTTGTTTTTTTTTTTTTGTTTTCTTTTCCTTTTTCTTGACCACTCGAAATTATCGCCAGACTCTGGATTACCGGGCCACAGACTTGAAAAATCAGAGTTCACGTCTGACTCACTATCTCCGCCCTCGGAGAATTCCCTTTTTCTCTTTTATAAAAAACAAAAAAACTAGAGTACACGCACATTCACTCACGCACACGCACGCACACGCATGCACACGCTATCTCTTTCTCTTATTTCTGAAAAATACATGAACGAATCTCTCTCTCTCTCTCTCTCTCTCTCTCTCTTTATATATATATATATTTTTTTTTTTATTCTATCTTTGATATTTAACCTTCGTATAAATAGATTATTATAATGAAATAATTAAATTCATATACATTAATTATATTAATATTTCTTAAAATTATATCATTTAAATCCATTTGAAAACAATGGTATCTATCTTTCGATCAAATTATTCTCATAGTTAATCTTTAAGGATGATAAGGTAAGAGAAAGAAAGAGATGAACGATGTTAAAGAAAGAGAAAAAGAGAGAGAGAGAGAGAAAGATAGAGATAGAAATAGAAAGAGAAGGTTCGTCTAAGAGAGAATCTTCCCTCTCTTGTTCTTCCGCGTTCCTTAAGTTATTCCTCGAAGCTTCACATTCCTCACCCTTTCTCTTCGATACAAGGTATTTAATTAATATGAGATCATCATTAATATTGATAAGAAAAAATCAATATCATTTCGATATAAATTAAGAAGGATGGATCATTCTAAAAGATCATCGGAGACATAAATTTATTAAAATTGACTCGATAATTTTCTTTTATTTTTCTATTTCATTTTTTTCTTTTTCTTTTTTTTTTCTTCTTCTTCTTCTTTCTTCTTGTCTTTTGTTCTTTTTTCTTCTGTTTTTTTTTCTTTCTTTTCTTTCGTTATTCTTTTTCTTACACCTTTCTTTAAAACGTCCGCATAAACTGGTTGATAACGAAACGCTTCCGTAATATAGTATTTCGGTCTCCTTGTTGGATCATTGAAGGAGGAGAGAGAAATAAGAAGAAAAGAGATAGAATAGAAGGCAAAATCGTTTCAAACGGTGAAACTCACCGGCGTTGACCCGATGAAGTCGTCGATTAACTCGATTTTTCCAAGTAACGAGATCGAACAGGATTGTATCGGTAGGAGGTACCATACGGAGGTACACGTACTTAGTTACTTACTACGTTCGTACTCACTTACCTATATATATATATATGTATGTGTGTGTGTATGTGTTTGTATCTATATATATATATATATGTATATACGAATGTAATCTATATGTTTATGTACGTACATACGTACCTTTCGAAATCACGCGCTAGTAGGTATATAGCTTAGGGCGACATTCTTTTCCATGACTTCTGGTGCTGAGTTTAAAGCGGGACCGCGCAAAGAGGAAAACGGAACGTTAGAGAACCAGCCGACCGGCCCCGTGTTGCTTCTCTTTTGCTGGAAACGCCGTCTCCCATCGGCCTGGAATTTGCATTTAAACGCCTACCTTACGTAACAGTAAGGAGAGCGAGAACGCGCATTCAGGAAACACCGATGTACCGAGAGGTCCGATCAACTCTATGTGTATTAGTTCTACACTAGAAGAAAACTCCAGGGATTTAATAGTAATACATACACATGTAAAACAGTAAACATAGCAGAACCTAATACACCATTATCGTCTCTTCCTACCAAAATTGGTCTCACCCTATAGGTAATGCATATATGTATGCATATATATATATATATATATATATATATATGCATGTATGTATCTAAGTAACCTGTGAAACATTTCAAATAATATTCCCGTACATTTGGAACATATAAAACTTCATCGCGATATTTACTATATATATATATATATAAATCTAGCTATAATAAACTATACCAAATGTGAATACTCACGTAAATACTTACATAGTAGATCGCGTTGAAGTCTTCTAGGATTCTAAACAGAGGAAACGTAAAGCTAACGTAATAAGAATCTCTTTCGCCTACCAAATGCGGCGAATTCGAACGATATTCCTCGGAGAACGAAAAAAAAAAAAAAAAAGAAAAAGAAAAAAATAGAAAAAAAAATACAGAAAAAAAAAAGAAAAAGAAAAAAAGTTACATTGAAAAGAAGAGTAAGAAGAGGAAGAGAAAAAGAGAAATATATATATATAGAAATATATATATATATATATTTCTCTCCACCTCTTACGATCATTCTCGATAATAAAATCCTACTGACTTTCTCGTACTCACTAGACTTTCCTATTCTACTGTAATATTCATACATACATACATATATATACATACATATATATGTATATATATTTATGTATAGGTATATGTATTTACGTATTTTTCCTTGATGTACAATATATATAATTTTTTGATAAAAGAACAAATGATTTAAACGAAAGATTTGTCTCTCTCTCTTTCTATCTTTTTCTTTCTATATATATACATATATTAATTCTATAAGTTAATATATAAATAATGTTTCTATACCAATAGGAGAAATAGGTACATATTTGATGAAAGCAAGCTGTCGTTCGGAAAGAGAGAGACGACACAGGAACTTGGATTAGCATACAGACAGACCACCCATGATACGACCCTGCACGAACCACGGCCCGTTCCTCCGGCTCATAATAAGCGGCCGCTCATGTTAGATCCTCTGTGTACAAGTACCGCCCGTGTACCCATCCGTATATCTCGATTTATATCGTTATCGATCCTTTATTGGCGTCGATATATATTCTCCTTCGATCCTTACATCGATCCCGATCCTCTTTCGTTTGTTTCTTTTTTCTTTTTTTTTTTTTATTTTATCTTTTTATCTTCTTCCATATGCTCTTCCTCTTCGTTCAATTTCGTCTCTTTTCTAACTTTTAACTTCTCCTTTTTTCATTTATCTATTTATTTATTTATTTATTTATTTATTTATTTATTTATTCGTATAGAGTAACGATGAGATATGTATTTTTGGATATAATTATTAATGATTAAATTAGATCGAATCTGATCTTGTTCTATGTACTTTACGTTCATCTCGAAGCATCAAATATAATATCGATATATATATATATATATATATATATATATATATAATAATCATATGTTTATTGTAGATAAACATAATAATAAAATACATTAGTATTTTATTTTTTAACATTTTATTATACATTAGTATTAACGTTATACAAGCGTGAAATATAAAATAAATTTTAATTTAATATATCGATACGATTAAATTTGAAAAGAACGGCCTTTTTACAAATTAAACAATATATAATCTAAACGAAGTTTTACATTTAATTAATATTTAAAAAATAATACATTTAATTAAACGATAGAATGCTCTTAAAATCCGATAAATACATCCGATAAAATTAATTAATTAAGTTCAAGTTCTCTTTTGTATCTCGACGATTTCAAAATGAAATACTTTTCTTAAGAATTAGATTTATTTAAACAATATAAAAATACATTTAGTTAAATGAATTAATCGTTTTAATAAATTATAATAAATTCATTTAAACATTACACGACTCGTAATACATTTTAATTATAACATACATTTTATATTATCTCTTAGATTCAAATTTTCCTTTAGAAGATCATCGATTACGTGGTATGTCAACAAAAACATACTCTCGATACGATAGAAACAAAACTAACTTTGACTGTTATCATCGGGTCAGTCGTCTTCTGTACTCCGATGAGTGAACATCGATAGATAACTTATACTGGTTTCTTTTCTATTTTAACAGTGATCTGGACGTCATTGATTAATCATTCTCACGCTATAGCTCTTATTAATTAATTCACAGGAACTTATTAATTAATTCCAGATTCGTTCAAGCTTGCTGTTTCTCCAGATACGTACATATATATACATATCTACGAAATTAATTTTAACGAAATTAGTTATATATATATATATATATATATATACTCATTTTATGTACATATATATCTTACGTATTATATCACACACACACACACACGCATCCACGCACACACACATGCATGTATAAGTGATCTATTTAACGTTTCAAATTATAAACTATAGTTCAAGTAAATTATAATTCAACACATGCAAAGTATCTATAAAACTCATTATTGTTTTGTAATGATTTACATATATGCATACAATTACATATATCGAAATAATATCGAAACTACAGATTAATAGATATTAATAGATATTCATACGAACTTTCACACGTCACACTCACATAGCTAACATTCACGATACATACATATATCTTTCATATTATTTCATTTTAATAATGTTTTAGAAATTTTATAGGCTATGTTCGATTAGGTTATACATACGTACTTATGTAAATATCTGCGAAGTTCAATGCACTCGATACAATCTTATTTTTTTCTTCTCTCTCTTTCTCTCTCTTTTTTTTTTTCATTTCTTCGTAAATAATATATGTACATACGCACACAAAAAAAAACAAATTTATATTCTTAAAATATATTATAGAAATTAGACGTAGAAAATCTAAATACGATTTATCGTATTTATTGACGTAATTGACAATACAGGATATTTTTCCTTCGTTGCTTTTGATTGGCCAATTCATTCTTCTTCTTCCTCGGATTTAACCAATCAGAACGAATTATTTCATCGCATTTTAATTGAGTCCAATCAGAAAAAGGTTGTTAATATTTAAGAATTATTTTTGCGATCGTAGAATATTCGATTATTCATTTATTAACGTGATAATAAAATGATATTTCATTTTGGAATTAATCGTTATAAGAAATTAAGAACTTCGAAATGGAAAAGATATTGTGTGATATATATTACGTAATACGAAACATTCGTATGCTTGGTCTTGAGGATATACGTACATATCAATTTCATAGGTTATATTAATTAATTACTTAATTAGACAATAATAATTACTTATTAATAATTTATGTTTTTAATTGTTTATATACGTTATGTCGTACTTTATTATACTTTAGAAAAAAACAAAAAATTTTTGAGAAGAAAATTCAATTTCGTCATTGACGACGTGTATTAAAAAAAAAATGACACGAGGTTTATATATTCTCCGTGACGGTAATATTGACGCCATTTTGTGTTCGTCTCTCGAGACAGTTCGCACGGTCGCTCTTCGTCCTCCGTCATTAAAGAAAATTAGTATATCTTTTTTTAAACGTACACCTTTCTATTATATATCAAATTATTCCTTAAAACGCGTTCTCTAATATGTGTTGTTCGCAAGTTAAACCATCATGTCGTTCGATAGATATTCACGAAAATCAAATCTTCGTTTTGGGGATAACCTTCGAAAGATACTACGTAATAACTTTTTCGTAATTTCTTTCAATATTATTTCCTATAATACCATTACTTTTTTCGCTTTTTACAATGTCGCGATTTATAATTTTTCATTAATTAGATAAATCGAATTTTTTTATTATATTTGTCTTTTATATATATATGTATATACACACACATACACATACACACGCACGCACGCACGCATATAGATATACACATATAGATTACACACTGTTGATACATTTGTAAAATTCTTCCAGCTTAAAAAAATTTTATATATAATTACTTAGAAAAATCCAACACATTGAAATTAATATGTAGTTGTTTTATATATAAAAGATATATGTTTATATCTTAAAGCAAATATAGAAATAGAGAGAGAAAGAGAGAGAGAGAAAAAGAGAGAGAGAGAGAGCTAGGTAAACAATACATACTGTATTTATACATTTGGGACGATATATAAATTTCCAGGAAATTTTTTCGTAAGAAACGAAAACAATAAAGGACGAAAAAGGAATGAAAACAATCGATCTTCGAGCTCGACTCAAGGCCACTGTCAATCTAGTTTTAAGACACGTAAGTAAGTACACGCAATATTTTATACGTAATACATATATACGGTAGTTCAGACGTATGCGAACCTGTTTATTTTCTCGAATTTTCTACATTAATTACTGGAATACATTTATCATAGTTCATACATATCTTGTGCGTTTCATACATTTTAATGATTCATTATTTTTATTTAGTATTTTAATATTTAATAATTAATAATTTATTATTTAATATTTAATTTTTATAAATTTTATAATATATATATATATATATATATATATATATATATATATGTATGTATATTATTACTTTGCATTTGATGTATTCTGGGAATATCGTTTTTAAAACAAAAACAAAAAAAGCATTGTCGAAGGTAGATTAGATTCTTATTAGAAGTTAGATCATTATGACAAATTCACAAATTCGACTTTCATGCGAGATAGATGAATATTTTAATGTAAATATTCTCATGATCAAGAAAATTATTAAATATTGTTATACATTGCGATTTGTTCCTTTAATCAAAATTTAATCGCAGAAATATAATTTTTAATATATTTTAAATCTTGTATTATATGAAATTTTTTTTTTATGTATATATATATATATATATATATTTTTTTTTTTTTTTATGATATGTAATAAATGGATCTCCATACGCAGCAACCTCCATGTGGTGAGATCTGGTAATCGGTATTGCTTTCGGTGTTCATATATTTTTTATAGTTCAACGCAAGTACTACCGAGCTAATGGCTGACGTTCAATATATTATAAAATATTGATTAATTAATTAATTCATTCATTCATTCATTGATTATAAAGTTGTACAATGTATAACAAAATGATAAAGTACTTGAATGATTTTTGATAAATTTTCATTGCAAATTTCAATTAAAATAGAACAAGTTTATAGATACGTTTATTCTTAAATTTATATTTTTAATATTATACGTTTATTAATAAATTAAAATTTTTAATTAAAATACAAATTCCCAGTAATGAATCAATTAATAATAATATTAAATAATATATTATAAAATAATTATTATTACAGAATTATACTATAGCTTGCTACAACAAATAAATGATTTAATGGTACATTTTTTATTTTACTTTTTTCTTTTTCTTTCGCGTTAAATTAGAGTCAGTGTTGTTTCCGCCTAATAAAAATTATTTTCGGTCGTGTTAAAAAATTAATCCTAAATTAACCGTATAACGTTTTTGTTAAAATAATTTGTTCGTCACATTAATTAGAATCATAGCGTTGTAAAAAATATCGTATAATGGTTGAAAATATAAATTAAAAAATTCATCCCTTTCATTTAATTATCAGCCTGAATGTAAAACCTCGCTTGGATACAATCACATGTGAGTACACATATTTAATAAAATTACAAAACATTTTAATTTATTCTAATCATTAATTCTCGTTCGTTATTTAAATCATATATTTTTTTTTAATTATTTTCATTCATCTAACATATTTGATATTGTGCATTATAATTAATCACGATTAATTAATTTTAATATACCGTTTATATTGAACATATAATTAATCTTTTTTTTTTTTTTTATTATAGATCGATCAACGATTTCATCGATGCAACGATAATTACAATCAAATTTTACGACATCATTAGACCTACGTCAAGGGGAAGAGATGTAGGACGAGTGTTTCGGAGCCATCGCAGAATTTCTTAAGTAGTAAGTGAAAAAAATTTCAAGTTTCTCCTTTTTAAATTTTAGTTTTCCCATCGGGTTCGAAAATGAAAGGTTTTTATATCGACGATTGGTTCTAATTCGTAGCTGTAATTTGATCTTAAACGAGCAAAAGTGATCATAATTAGAATCTTTTGATTTTACTTATGAGTGTATGTGTGTAGCGCAGGGGGTTTATCCTACATG
This sequence comes from Vespa mandarinia, assembly GCF_050613455.1. Lineage (NCBI taxonomy): Eukaryota > Metazoa > Arthropoda > Insecta > Hymenoptera > Vespidae > Vespa > Vespa mandarinia. The sequence continues at coordinate 1,400,872 of NC_140828.1, read as the reverse complement.
TGTGTATCGTTTCTTTTTTCTACCTTGTGAATTTTTCATTATTTTCTATCAGGCCAGGGTCTTCTTGTTTCATCGTATAGAGTCGTTTAATTAACAGTGCAATTAATTAGCTCTTCGTGTTTGCTCGATTGCGAGCAGCAAACAGTAGTGGTGGTGAAATCGGGCATTAATTTATCCGATTTCGTTGAAGAAAAGTATGCGATGTGTGGTCTATGTTAGACGCCATTGCTATCTTCGTGCTTAGTCTATTTAATCGCGATCTACTTTTATCTATCAACAAATGAACAAGAAGAAGACAAACCCCTTAGTGACGGATAGATTATATTTAGTTAAACGATACTGATCGTGATCTTGTTCTTTTATTAAAACATCCATTAAAAATGGAAAAATATATTTAAATTATTTAATACCTTATATTTTTAACATAAGATTATTTTATATAAAATTTGCATATTAATTGTTTGATTACTTTTATTTTAATATCAAAGTGTTTCAGACGTTTTATTTTCACAGGTGACTTTGCTGATATATTTACATAATGATAGAATATTATTTTTTATTTGTTTAATTATAAAGTGATTGAAATGTTTTTATTTTTACAGGTGACAGTTGATTTATAATATAAAATTTGCAGTTTATTACGATCGCTTTTTATTTAATTATAAAATGTTTTAGATGTTTTATGTTTACAGGTGCCATTTAAATTATCCAAAGATATATATATATATAATGAGATATATATAATGTAAAAAAAAAAAAAAAAAAAAAAAAAAAAAAAAAAAAAAAAAAAAAAAAGAAACAAATAAAAAAATAGGACAATCTTTAATTTAACACAAGATGAAATTATTTTTATTATTTATTATATTCTTAATAATATTTAATAAAATATAATATATAATCTTTATATAATTCTATTTTTAATATTCGATTAAATATAATATATTACACATCAGTAGATATATAGATATTTGTGGTAGGAATAGAGTTTCAAAAAAATGATTAATGGGTTCTCTTTCTTTCTTTTAGGTAGGTAGGTAGGTAGTTAGGTAGATTGACGTCAAACAGATTCATAAATTTTCATCTGATCTCGATAATCGATTAGAACAAAATTTTTTTTTCGTTTCACGGTTGATTTCGTTTTTCTTTTTTTTTTTTTTTAAATTATATATATATATAATAAATATATATATGTATAATATTAACAGATATACAATAATAATATGATTTTATATAATAGGTGTTTTAAGGTAGTAAAATAGTAATACCTTAATATTAAAGAGCAATCGATGTCTTATTTACAATCAAATAATTATTTTAACATGATCTAATTCAAGAACTGGTTGAGCCACTAATAATATGGCTTTCTAAATTCAATCAAAATTCGCATGGTTAATTATTGGCTTTAGTCCTTTCTAAAATTTTTACTTACGAAAAAATTATATAATTATAAATCAGAAAGGAGCTTGTAAAAAGGAAATTTAATGAAATACGAACTATAAAACTTGGATTATAAGGATATATTAATGTTTAAGATTTGAGAGAGAAAATCGATGCACAGAATCTTCTTGTTCATGGACAACACGTCCGGTTCATTTTTTTTTCTTTTTTCCTTTCTTTTTTTTTTTTTCTCTGTCTGTACAGATAACAACCGGAGTATGTCGACATAGAGCATCGTTTCGATTCAGTTAGCATATTGGATAAGATAATTTCTTTTGCGCGGTAAGTAATTAAAAGAGAAGATCGGAGCTGTTAATCATCGAGCGAGCGAACAAGTTCGGGTCCTTTAACAACTTGATCCGATAGATCTAAAAACAACTTGTTCTTCTTTTTATTTATTTATTTTTTCTTTTTTTATTTATGTATTTTTTTTTTTATGTTCTTTCTTCTCAAAGAGACGAACAGAAGCAAAAAGAAACAAGGTCGATTTTCTCTCTTTCTCTCTCCCCTTCTCTCTTTCTCTCTCTCTCTCTCTCTCTCTCTCTCTCTCTCTCTCTCTCTCTCTCTCTCTCTCTCTCTCTCTCTCTCTTTTTCTCGTTCGCTTTCGCATGTTCATCGTATTACCTTCAAAATATAACGTTAGTGTATCCTTCGTAATTCGTTTCGCTAATTACACCGGTGATAATGAAGTTGGCCTAGCTTATACGATTCTTTTTTTGCTTTCTTCATCTTTTTTTCTTTTCGTTCGTATACAATTGCTTCTTGGATATTACTTTTTTCTTTCTTTTTTTTTTTCGATAATACTCGAACAAAAAGAGAAAAGGAAAAAGAAGATAAATAAGAAGTATTCGATCCCTTCAAAATCTCTTTATTTATTATGGCCAATTTCATTATCATTGTTACAATTCAATCGTCATTATTTTAATCGATTTTGTTTCATTTTTTTTCTTTTCTTTCTTTTCTTTTTTTTTTTGAATCGAACGAACGAACAAACGAAAGAAGCTGCTGTGTGACGATTCGTCATCCTTTAAGATGGTGTCATGTCGATATATGTATATAGATATATATCGCATAAATGAATTCGCATTGGTACGAATGGGAAGGAGACGAAAGTAAGCCTCATTTCTCCTGCTTCTTCCCCTCCTTGCCCATTCCCTCCCCCTCCCACCCTTCCTCATCCCTTCTCTCTCGTCTTATCCTGTTACCTTTCTCCTCTCTCTTTCTTTCGATGATTTCTTTCGTGCGATTTTCTCTGGGTCCACCACCTTCATTCTTCTTTAAGATCGTTATCCATGGACCAGAGCAGGAGCCGTCGATCTTCTCCACGCGAACGCCACGTGCCGGTAAAATTATTGACTCGCCGTTACGTTATACGATTTAGTCATCGATCCTGTCAAAACTTTTTCCCTCCCCTCAGGTTGATTCTCGGCGCGAACCCTCGCGAGAATATAATTGACCGACGTATCGAGAAGAAACCGACGATAAGCTCGGTCATTAGTTTTCCCGACGATCATCGAGTCATGATTTACGTTATCGTTAGCAGCCCATTAAGAAGCCGCGAGACACCGTAAAATGTTTTGACAGGACTTACAAAAAGCCAGCAAACCGACAACTATCTCTTTCTCTCTCTCTCTTTCTCTCTCTCTCTCTTTCTCTCTCTCTCTCTCTCTCTCTCTCTCTCTCTCTCTCTCTCTCTCTCTCTTTTGTATAAATCAATTAATAATTAAATATTTTCTTTTTTTTTTTTTTTTTTTTTTTTGTTGACTATTCAATCATTAATTTACAAAATTTGTACGCGATCGAGGAATATATGTATCTAATTCCATAGATTGTTTTTATTTGCAAGTAAGTAAGTAAGTAAATAAATAAATAGATCCGATTAAATGCGTCCTTTTTAAGAAGCGATTTCACAGAACGGGATTTGATAGGAGGGTG
>NC_140828.1:1367500-1392500 GCF_050613455.1 Vespa mandarinia | reverse complement strand
ACATTGGCTAAACCTTTCCTTCTGAAAATTGTCCACGTTTTCTATTAGACTTTTTCGATTAATCGATTATAACAAGCGTGTAATGTTCGAACTAAATCTCAATTTTTCTTCTATTAATATTTATATATATATATATATATATATATATATATATATATATATATATACTTGACAAGGCAAAACGAATTATCAGAAATAAGGACCAATTTTTTTGCGATGCATAGAAACAGAAAAACTGTATACGCTCGATCGTGCTTATCATCCTAGATATAATTAAGAGAAAGAAAGAGAGAGAGAGAGAGAGAGAAAGAGAGAGTGAGAGAGAAGCTGAATGATATCGAACGGAGCAAAGAATAAAAAAGAAAATAAAAAAGAAAAAATTGGCACAATGGTATAATATTTCACGGTTGCAGATCGCGATCGACCTTGGATGCTAGGCGCGATCCATGAATCGATCTCGTCGTCGTAGGTCCATGCAGGAATATAACGCGGTTCTTTTCTGCAGTTACTCGCGTGAAAAAAAAAAAAAAAAGAAAGAGAGAGTGAGAAAGAGACAGAGATAGAGAGAGAGAGAGAGTGTAAGTGAGTGAGTAAGTGAGTGAGTAAGTGAGTGTCTATATGAAACTCCGTGTACGTATGCGTCTAGTTTATAAATATTATAAGAAACCATAGAAAGAGAGCGAGAACTATCAAGTCGCCGAGAGATCGTTCGCCGACTAGGATGACTTGCGAATCGTTTATTTTATCCGATATTATTGCACGCGTACAAGATACAAGGAGATATATATATATATATATATATATATATATATGTATGTATGTATATGTATGTACGAATGTATATAGAATATTCATAGTTACGCGGCGAATAGGAGGCGATCAGCGCGGGCTCCCGCTTGGTGACCCGGATTCTGTAGCTAAACAAAAGCGACAAAAAGCCGGATCGTGCTCGATCGAACAGACTTTTTGTTTTTTTTTTTTTTTCTTTTTGTCCTTTTTTCCTTATTATCGATTCGATCGACAACCGAGAGAGTCCTTCCTTCGCGATTTCTTACAAATTTCTCGAAAGCGAACGATCTTTAAAGTTCAGGTTTGAAAAATAAGTAACCAATGTTGGATGGACCTTTCTCGTCTTTTTCCTCTTTCTTTTCTTTTCCTTCTTTCTCCTCTTCTTCCTCTTCTTCTTCTTCTTCTTCTTCTTCTTCTTCTTCTTCTTCTTCTTCTTCTTCTTCTTCTTCTCCTTTTTTTTTTCTTTTCCCGTCGTCAAAGACAACGTTACGGAAGACGTCGAAAAAGGAGTGTAACGAAGTTCGTTTCGTTTCTTTTCTTTTCTTTTCTTTTCCGTAGCTCGTTTCTTGCTCGGATTTCGATCTCTCGACCTAATTTTGTCCATCGAACGCGTAATGACTCTCGAAAGTGTCTCTTCTCAAACTTATCGGCTTGACGTTAAGTCGTAATTAACATTAATTGAAGGACGATATCTGTGACGAGTCAGACGAAGAAAGGAGAAGATATTGAAGAAGAAGTGGCGGAGGGGATAGAAGGGGAAACTGGAGCATTAATCATAAAACAATATTCGTGTCGTAAGAATTCGTTTATATTTATTATCATTTTTATAAAATGCGACTTGTCACTCGTGATTCTGTCATGAATTCATCGTGAAAATATTTAAATCAAATATTTGAACGTCATTATTGTTTTTCCCTTCTATCTTCATCCCCTCCCCTTTCTTCTTCTTCTTCTTCTTCTTCTTCTTCTCTCCCACTTTTTTCTTCGACTTATCTTTCCTTCATCCCTCTCTCATCCCTCTCTCATCTTAACGCAATGGTTTCTCTCTCTCTTTTTTACGATAAATAACTCGCGATAACACGAAGCCTTATACTTCGTTGAATAATTTATCCCTCTTCGAGTGTACGTGTCAAAAAGAGAATATAAAAAAAAAAAAAAGAAAAAAAAAAACACCAAGAACTTCGCCGTGTAATCAATCTCTCGTTATTCTCCCACGTTTGATCGTTCGTCCATTTGAAATTTCGTCCTCGAGAAAGATGATAGAATAAATGAAGAATGAAAAGATATAGAGAGATGATAGACGCTAAGGAGATTTAAAATTGACGAAACGTGATAGCGCGTCGTAGGCGTTCTTTTTTTTTTTTTTTTTATTATTATTTTTTTTTTCATTTTTTCGTTGTTTTTTCTTTTTCCTTTTTTTCATTTTTTTCTTTCGTTCTTTTCTCTCTTTTTTTTTCTTTTTTTTTTCCCTTTTTTTTTTGTATTTTTTCGCCTGAGACGAAAGAACATTAATATTCATAAGCATTATGCGAAGGAATACTCGATTTCATGGCAATCGCATGTATGTAAAACGATCGATATGTCCGTCGCTTGGTCGTTCGTTCGATCGATCGATGGATCGATCGATCAGTTTAAATATACGATAATAACGTATTCTCGCGAGGATCGAAATTTTTCAAAAGATTTATTACCATTACCGAAAGACCGAGAAGTTGATTTCTTTGAAACGACTTTGCTTGCGTCCGTTACGACGATGATTGACTTTTTTCTTCCTTCTTTTCTCTCTCTCTCTCTCTCTCTCCTCTCTCTTTCTCTCTGTCTCTAACTCTCTCCCTCTCTCTTTCTTCTTTTCTCACTCTTTTTCTTTTTCATAGAGGGAAACGCCGTTGGAACGTTAATAAGAGACGCGAGAATGTTAGAGGAGAGAAACAAAAAAAAAAAAAAATAAAAGGAGAAAAAAAAAGCAAGAAAAAAAAAAAGATGACGGCACGATAGATGTCGGTTATATATAATAAAGAGAACAAACGGTTTAGTAAAGTAAGATGAAGAGAAAGAGAAACAGGAGAAGGTGAAGGAGGAGGAGGAGGAGGAGGAGGAGGAGGTGAAGGAGGTGAAGAAGGAGAAGGAACATGACCGTTCCTCTCGCACACGCTTCCGTTATTACACGCTCACAGATAAATATTTAAATTCAATATGTACGCGAGATATATACTCATACATAACGAGAAGGTTCTATCTACAAACGATGTCCATAATCAAGTCCGATTACAAGAACGTATTACGAATGGCTCTGAAGAAGTGCGTAAGAGTGACCTTTGCTTGGCTCCAGCAAAGACAGAGAAAGAGTAAGAGAGAGAGAGAGGGAGGGAGAGAAAGAGAGAGAATCGTACTGCTACATTCTCGCATGATATAAGGACGAGAAAGAATGGTTGTTTCCGGTCGTCTTCGAATCGCGCGGTAAAAGTAATGCGTAATATATAACTTCCGAGACGTGCGTGCGTGCATGCGTGCATACGTGCATGCGTGTCAGAATGTGTGCCACGTGGGTAATTTCGAGATATATGTATGTTCTCGTGACTATAATTTTTTTTATCTCTTTCTCCCTCTCTATTTTTTTTTTTTTTTTTTTTTTTTTTTTTTTTTTTTTTTTTTTAATACGATTTATTTAACAATCTTTCTTCGTGTTTCTACGAAGAGGAGGAGGAGCTCCGTTAGTAAATAAGATAAAACGAGACAGAGACAGATAAATGGAAAGAGAGAGAGAGAGAGAGAGAGAGAGAAAAAAGAGAGAGAGATTTTTTCCATTAAAGAAATTGTTCGCAACTTTAACGAGATATCAATTCTCGATTTTCGATAAGATCGCGCGCGATATATTTTTCCTCCAACGCCCTCACCCCTCCTATCTCCTCTTCTCCCCTCTGGTCTCTCAATTCTATTTCTATAAACAACGGTGCCGTATCGAACAATAGCCGTCGAGTGCAAAACCAACGGTTTACTCTCGCTTATGTTAGAAAAGGCCGCCGGTTCTAAAGCGCGATTATGCGTTTCTCAAGCGTTAAACCGATCATCGAGGGACGCGGTGGAGTTAACGGGGAAGATCGATAAGTCGATCGATTATGATCGGTGTGCGAGGCAAAAAGTAAATAGGCACTGTCTGATCTGACTCTACAGGCAATCTTACTATCTCGCTGATTGCATCGAGCTTCGTTCGTCGACGTTTATCGACGGTTTCTCTCTCTCTCTCTCTCTTTCTCACTCTCTCTCTCTCTCTCTCTCTCTCTCTCTCTCTCTCTTTCACTCTCTTTCGTTCGTTCGCTCGTTTACTCGTTTGGTCGCGGTCTTTTTTTCTTTTTCTCTCTTTCGTTTTTTTCTGTCTGTATTTCTCTCTCTCTCTCTCTCTCTCTCTCTCTCTCTTTTCCTCCCTCCCTTTTTGCTCTTTCTTTCTTTCTTTCTTTTTTTCCTATTGCATATACGCACATATATACGCAACGTAAGTTTTATCGAAAGGAATAGCTAACTATTATCACTAACCTCTATACTATCTCACTCTTTCTTAGATCTACTCTTTAATCTTTTGCTTCGTCGTGCTAACAGGACCCAGGATCAAGCGTAAAAATTATTTAGCCGATCGATCAAGTCATTTTACAAGTTATAACGAGAAGGATATTAACGAACCGGCAATCCGATTAACTTGCCACCCGATGGCAAGTATATATATATATATATATAAATATATATCGTATATATTCTTTTTTTTTTTTCTTTTTTTTTTTTCTTCTTTTTTTTTCCTCTCACCTTTCGCGTAAGAAAACATAAAAATTAGTCTTCCTTCGATCTTTACAGATCCGAAGGTGAGTCGAGACAATTAATAAAGAATAATATCTATAATGTATGCGACACGATCGTATTTGCGTGTGCTAATCTTGTGACAAGGAATGAGCATAATTATCCATTAATAATTCCTCTTTCTCTCTCTCTCTCTCCCTCTCTCTCTTTCTCTTTAATAACGTCCTCGACTACTTTGAATTCTTATCGAGAAATCAATGAACGGATACACACGTGCGTGTTACGATTGACAAGCCAGCTTTCCGATGGTTAAAAGAATTCAACGATGATGCTAACGTCGACCAATTAAAAACGAAAGGATCCGCGAGGAAAGGAATCCGACTGGAATGATTTACGATCTTGTGTGTTGCTCTCGAGTCAGCCCGAAGGCATTTCGACTGGCATGATCGTCTTCCGAATCACAAAATGATATATCCCATTGCTAAGAGTATAGGTACATATCCGATGAACTAGTTATGGTATAGAATTATAGTTTGAAACTTTCTATCGATCTTTTAGAAATAGAAATAGAAAATGCATCATCCGTATATATATATATATGTATATATGTATGTGTGTATATATATGTGTGTATCTAAAAATCAATACGAAAGCTACTGATAACATAATATATATATATATATATATATATATATCTCTATAAATATATATTTCATTGTATATTTATTAATGATTCGACGAATTATGAATTCGAATAGAAGAAAGAATTCGTGAATAATAGTTTATGCCAATGTTAGAGCAAATAAAATAATAAATCAGATTTGCCGTGTAATCCTTTAGCCTTTTAATAGTGTGTATGTTTGTTAGCAAGCTCCTGTTTAAAGTGATTAAACTCGTCGATAAACGATATTGGCCTGTATCCGACAAGTGTAATTAATAACTGACAGACACCAATACGATTGTGTAGGAGCTCTTTCGCGAGGATGTCTCTCGTAGTCTCTGAAATGAGAATTAATTCGAAATCAGGGGAGATTTTGTTTCTCTTATTTATCTACATACCTATATACATATATACATACATACATACATACATACATATGTACGTACGTCTGGAAAAACGCCAAAGACCCTGGGTTTAAGAACTCCAAAGAGATAGATAAAGAGAAAGAGAGAGAGAGAGAGATTCAAGGATGTCCACTCTTTGAAGTGAAGGTGCCTGCAAGAACGCAGTAACGCTCAACGAATAGCACACGGTTCGGTTCCCTATTGGTGTGTTCCGGATTCGCTTCGCCGAATTTCACTAAGGACTTCTTACCCCGAGGTCTCTAACTAATCCGTGACTGACTTCTTCTTCTTTTTCTTCTTTTTCTTCTTCTTCTTCTTCTTCTTCATCACTACGTTCTCTAGAGATACAAGGATTCGTGAATGTATTCCTCTTTTTAAGACCTCTATAACAGATGTAATTCTCGAGTTAAAGTTTATTCTTATTATTATTATTATTATAACTCTGACGGTGAGTTTAAAACATTGGATTCTAAGGGTAATCATGAGAAAATTTTCATTCCGTTTTCATTCGTTCTGATAATATTGCAGATTTGTGCGTGAAATAATAATCAAAAGTAGAAAAACAGGGATATATATATATATATATATATATATATATATATATATTCGTCTATCGATAACATCATAGGAGTATAGATACGAATTAGCAACGGCTCGGTGATTCCGCGAGTAATCCCACCGCATTCTCATTGGCTCCGTTTCACAATTTCCAACGCCTCGAGTTAACGTAATTATGATTCTACGAGAGTCTCTACGGGCGTACCTCGGGCGCGTATGTAACTTTTAATAAATAATACCAGCGTAATCTCGTGTCCTTGTGTCTTAGGTTGCTTAAAAGATCCAGAAAAAAAAACGCCAGAAAAAAAGAATAAATAAAAATAATAGAAGAAAAAAAAAAAAAAAAAAGAAGAAAGAGAAGACTCATACTTTCGTACGGCATGAACGATTGAAAAGAAATTTTATTTAAAATTATTGGGAATATATGGGGTAGGAAAAGGGACGATCGGGCGGGGTAGATATTGAAGAGGAAAACGAAGAAGAGAAATGAAAGAGGGAGGGGGAAAAAAAAAAGAAAAGAAATAGAAAGAGGATGCTGATCGAGCTGTGAATTAGCAACGGTTCGCTGCCGTGCTAGATCTACCGTGAGCTTCGGATCGCTTCACACTTTCCGCGATTAATCCGTCGGGATCGTTCGTGCCGCCTACTTAACGGCCGGTACGGCTCGTTCAAGTAGCGATCTCGACGTTCTTCGGTGACCTCTTCATGTATCGTGAAACGCCATAGGTCAGTAATGTCAAGTCGTGGCAAAGTCGTGCCTCTGTAGTCTCTCGACTATGCCCAATCGTCTTCTATCTTCTCTCTTTCCATCCAATCTTTCATTCTTTCCTTCCATTGCGAAAAGGAAGGATGTTCAATGTACTGAAAAAATAACAATTAAAACGATCAATTAAAAATTATCCTTTAAAATTGCGTCAATAATTGTCTCGAATTTTCTTTTTTTTTTATTTTTATTTTTATTTTTCGAAATTCGTCTTTTCTCTTTCTTTTTGCCACTCTTCTTCCTTTTCTTCTTCCTCCTCCTCCTCCTTCTCTTCTTCTTCTTCTTCTTCTTCCATTCTTTTGTTCGAATAGTACAAAAAAAAAAAAAAAAAAAAAAAAGAAAAGAAAAGAGCGCGAGGAAGTAGAGATTTATAAATGCTGACGTTATAGTTAGAAACCGAGAGTGTTATATCGCTGAATCATCATCTTTTTATCCGAAAAGAAAGTGTAGAAGAGATCTTCTTACCGGAAGAAGTCGATCTCTCTAAAACTGTGTATTGGAAACTATAAAAATATCAACTATCGATTCCGTTCTTTCGATATAACATTCCATAGAAAGAGAGAGAGAGAGAGAGAGAGAGAGAGAGAGAGAGAGAGAGAGAGAGAGAGAGAGAGGAGAGAGAACGAACGAACGTATCGATCGACGTGCGGACGGAATGAAAAACGGACGGACGTTGGATTTCACTTTTTTTCGATCCATTCAGCCGTGGATAGAGCAGCCACCCCAGGACGTCAAACGATCTATAACGATCGAATATATTATGTAAGTATCACTCGCCGGATGCATTGTGCACGTGAAACTATAAAAGCACACTCTGTTACGACAGCCTGTGATTACGTTCTTTTATGCGGCCTGGTGTTATAGCTGGCTACTCTGGTCAATCTATTCGACGAGGGAGAGGACCACAACAAAATAGAAAAAAAAACAAAAAGGAAAAAGAAAAAAAAAAAAAGAAGAAAAAGAAAAGAAAGAAAGAGAAAAGAAAAAAAGTAAAACAGATTGAAAAGAAATAAAAAGAAATTGAAAAAAAAAAATTGTTGCTTTTAAAACGAAGTTCTAATTCGTTTTGTAATTTTCTTATACATTTAATATCACACACATACATACACGCATACACACACAGACACACACACACACATATATATATATATATATTTTTTAGATAAAATTTATCGTTGAATTTAATATCTCAACGTTGAAAAGGTTTTAATAAAAATTTAGATAGAAATCGTTTAAAATTCCATACGTTTCGTAAGATATATATCGATCGATTTTTCTTTTTTTATTTATTTTCTTCCTTTTTTGTTTCTTTTATTTTTTTTTTTGTTTCTTTTTTTATTTCACATATTTTCTTTCCCTTTTTCTTTTTTTTTTCTCTCCTTGTTTTTAATGGATACGTTATTTATCTATTCCACGGGGTATATAATAAAGTTTCTTCGTGTTTAAAAAGTTTTCTACGTTAACGAGTAACATGTACAGCGATTTAATGGAAGGAAAGAAGTTCTAATAATTGACGCGAAAAGAAGGAGAAGGAGAAAGAGGAGGAGGAGGAGGAGGAGGAGGAGGAGGAGGAGGAGGAGGGGCAGGGAGGATCTGGTCTGGCAAGAATAAGAAGTAAGTCTTGTTTCTAGATGTACGTTCGAGATAGATTCCTGTCAGGCAAGCTGCCTCTCGTAGGAACACGCGCGTGGGAATTGGAGCGCCAAAAGGCGCGACAAACTTTATCAATCCCGAGCAAGTAGTCGTAGACGACGGAGAGTTAAAGAAGGAAGAAGAACGTCGTTTTTCTTTCCCCTTTTCTCTTCTCTTCTCTTCTCTTTTCTCTTCCTCTCACCTTCTCTCTCTCTCTCTCTCTCTCTCTCTCTTTCTCTTTCTCTCTCTCTCTTTTTCTTTCTCTTTGAGTTACGTGTACACGTAACGAAGGAATCGTTGAGCGAAACTAGTTTGCACGCATGCTTAATTACGTAAATCAGTAAGAAAGAGAAAAATATATATGTATATATATATATATATATGCACGCACATGTATATAACAACTTTTAATGTCTATGAATGATCCCCAGCGATTAAATATCGCGCATTTAGCCTTAATTCATAAGGGAAGGAAAGATGGAATAGGATAAAATTAAAAAAAAAAGAAGAAAAAAGAAAAGAAAGGGAAAAAGAAATTTTTTAAATAAAAAGAAAAGAAATGAAATATCGTCGTTTAATTTATATTGTTACAGTGAATCCTGACAGGTATATAAATCGAATGAAAAAAAAAAAAAAAAAAAAAAAAAAAAAAAAAAAATGTTTGTATGTAATTAATGAAAACACTTTTTATTCTTTACGTTCGTTTAAAAGTCTGATTTAAATGACGACAATTTTATCGACGGTCAAATCTATAATGACTGAAAACGAAGAGAGAAAGAAATAAGATAGATGGATGGAAAGAAAGAGGAGAGAAGGACTTGGTAGGAAAGAGAAAAAAAGAAAGAAAAAAATTAATAAAAGAATAGAAAGAGAGAGAGAGAGAGACAGAGAGATATGTCTATCATACTTGATTTTCGCTTATGATCGATCTTATATGATAGACGTAGAAAAGAGATATAACTCTTTCCGTGACTACTCTTCGGTGGAAATAAATCGATTAAAGGTCGTAATATAAACGAGTAGAATAAAATAGAAAGAGAAAGAGAAGAATAGAGAATGAAGGAAAGAAAGAAAGAAAGAAAGAAAGAAAGAAAGAAAGAAAGAGATAGAAAAGATTATCGGATATAAGGATCTCTCGTTACCGTAATATCCAACGTGATTCAACGTTTACGATCGATATTCGAATAATTCGAAAGCAGGGAAAAGCATTATGGGAATCAACGACGAGTACGAAGAGATGAGAAGAAGAACGGCGTGGAAGAGATTCCTCCTTGACTCTCTCTCTCTCTCTCTTTCTCTCTCTCTCTCTTTCTCTCTTTCTCTCTATCTTTCTTTCTTTCTCTATCTCACGTGTGCATGATTCTGGATGAGGCCATAAGGATCGTGTGCGAGTTCGATAGGTCTCTACGTGAGAATCGGAACGACAACTATGACGACGACTACAACAACGACGACGACGACGACGACGACGACTACGACGAGGACTACGACGAGGACTACGACGAGGACTACGACGAGGACACTCTAGGAAAGATGTAGCGGTCTCTATTATTCGATTTCGAATATATCAAAGGACACCGAGAAGCGTTCTTTCATTTACGACGTTCAGACATGATGGAAACATATCCGCGAAACGTTTCAACTTTAGTTCGAAAACGAGAAAGAAAGAGAGAAAGAGAAAGAGAGAGAGAGAGAGAGAGAGAGAGAGAGAGAGAGAGAGAGAGAGGTGCAGGTGGTGGTGGTGGTGGAGGAGGAGGGAAAAAAAATTGATAGAGACGAAGTAGAAAAGTCGTGTGACGGGTCAGACCTGTCGTCGTCGTTGTATCTATATAACAAGCGTGATCTTGAATAAGAAAAGTATATAAGTAACGTTTGTACTTGGATGGATTATCGGATTATATTTTATATATATATATAATATTGTGCAATTTATTCCCTAAAGACTTTTATATTTATGAACGATCGAAAGAGAAATATGACAGAATCGTTTTATCTCTCTCTTTCTCTCTCTCTCTCTCTCTCTCTTTCTCTCTCATGCACTCTCTTACTCTCGTTAATTAATGCATTATTTTTCTTGAATAAATACTCTTTTAAAAGTGAGGTAACACTCTCTCAATAAAAAGAAAATATATATATATATATATATATATATATATATATATATGAAAAAAAGAAAGGAGAAAAAAACGATTCCATGAGGAGGAGTAATCGCGTCGGTCTTTAAAAGGATATCGAAGCTACCGCGTTCTCTTTTTCTAAAAGTGGGTACAAAGTCTTTCTCTTTCTCTCTCTCTCTCTCTCTCTCTTTCGCTCTCTCTCTATCTCTATCTCTTTTTCTCAGCTCCTTGTCGAGTCGGAAACGATAGCAACTTCGAAACTCGAAAGGAGCACTGACTCTCTCGCGCGTGTCGATATCACGACGGACGTATCGCGGTGCTTCTCTCCCTATGGTGTAAAGTGCCACGCCTTGTCTCTGCACGACATAGAGACTATGTTTATACGATCATTGGTATTGATTCGTCGTTTTACATTTATCCATTCTTTTGCTTATCCAATTCAATATAGTTGCAATTAAAAAATATCTCATTTTTCTTCTTCCTTTTGTGCGTATGTGTCTGTGTGTGTGTGTGTGCGCGCGCGCGCGCGTGTGTATATATACATATGTATGTATGTATGTATGTATGTATGCATGCATGTATGTTTATCGTCGATATGAGAATAAAAAAGAAAAAAAGAATTTTGAGAAAAGAACGGAAAAAGAATGTTTCCACGTTGACTTCGTTTCTTTTTTCTTTTCTTTTTCTCTTTTCTTTTTCTTTTTTCCCTTTTTTTTTTCTTTTTTTTTTTTTTATATACAGTTCGTACATAGTAATACGATTTTGCAAAAGGCAAATGCATACGACGATTATTATTCAAGACTTAAAAGAACGACGACGAGGACGGTCTTCAGCCGCTATTCGCGTTGGAAACGAAACGAAATGAAACGAATCGTAGGAACGAGAGCGGTTGCGATAGCGCCTTAAAGGAGTCGAGGGAGCACTAAAAGTCTCGCGTGGCGATATCACACCGGTCGTATCGTTGCTTCCCCGATGCGAATGCTGAGAGAGAGAGTGAGAGAGAGAGAGAGAGAGAGAAAGAGAGAGGGAGAGAGAGAGAGAGAGAGAGAGAGAGGGAGGGCCACGCCTTGCATGCAACGACACGGCAATGCACAATGCAACGCTTCGACTCGGCTCGTTTAAACGGGCAACCAAGCCGTGCACCGAGTGCAACGAGCTCGATAGAAAGAGATGGACGTTGTCGTCGTCGTCGTCGTGTCCGGATAGCCATGGACCACGTTCTCGAAGTCCCGTCTATCGTGCACTTGATACCAACAAACCAACCAACCAACCAACCATCCAACCATCCAACCATTCAACCATCCAACCAACCAACCAATCGAACCACGTGTGTTACTTCCTATGCGGCTGCGTGAACGACCGCGTAGCTTAGCGAATAATTTAGTCGCCTCCCTTCAAAGAGAACACGAGTTCTTCTATAGCCTAATCATTCCGCATGTTTCCATGTTGGGTATATCATTGGCTTTTTCTAATGTTACCTACCTTAGCATACTACACCTACTTATCTAGCTACCTAACTATCTATCTAACTATCTAACTATTCATCTATTTATCTATCTATCCTATTTATTTACTCTATCTAAACTATCTATTTATTTGTACATAGGTATATAAACGTTTAACGTTTAAATGACGAAAAATTTGTTCATCCTTAATTAGGAAATTAGTTTTAATCGTTCTTTCAGATATTAGATTGAGGAAGATTATATAGACGTTAAATGTGAATGATAATAATAATCTAATAGGATCAGAAATGATTTTGAACTTTTCAAGTATTCATTCGACGATTTTATCCTCCACCTCCACCGCCCACACCCCCACTCCTACCAACCTATAACCACCCTATCCACCCGCCCCTCCCTGTCCGGAGTATAATCATGATGAAATGATTTACGTGATAATGAAACGTCTGGGTAAGTTTTAATGAACTACTTGTGAAAGAATGGATCAAGATCGTTTTCGTTCGTTCGATCTCGACGAAGCCGTTACTATACCTTACTGCTAATGGCTCGTTTAAGTGTTAGTGAGAGCAAGTTAGCGCCGTGCTAATTTGCAATAGAGTACATTTTGCATTGTCGAGAATACGACGATGACGATGACGACGACGGCGACGACGGCGACGGCGACGACGGCGACGACGACGACGACGACGATGACGACGACGACGACGATGATGACGATGACGAGAATGACGATGGCGTCGCGGTGCTGGAGTCTATCTATATGTCGAGTCGCTTCAATGATTTTCCAGACGATCTTTTATCGGTTGCCACATCGGTTGCCTGAATTTATCTGCATCGTTAAACGCAGCGTTACGGCGGTGGTAATGGCGAGGTGGTGCATGTACCTCTATGTATATGTAATCGAGAGAAAGAAAGAGAGAGAGAGAGAGAGAGAGAGAGAGAGAGAGAGAAGGAAATCCTTTCTCGGTGCAACGTATTGATCTCGAAACGACGGCGTTCGAATGTTACGAGAAAATATCAGAATACACTTTTTTTTTTCTTTTTTTTTTCTCTCTCTCTCTCTCTCTGTTTCTGAAAAAAAAAAAAAAGAAAAGAAACAGAAGAGAATTATTTAATGAAATCTATGGATACGTATATACACATATATTTTCGTTCTTTCTTTTTTTTTTTTTACTTGAAATATCAGGATAATCTAATAGAGCAATCTAATGTTTAATATCTCTAAGAAGAAATTTGATCAATTATTATTTGTAATTTCGTGATTAAAGTTTTAATTGATTAAATGAAATAAATGAAAATTGTATTATTTTCTATTATTTTTATGTTTAAAATTTTCTTTTTCTTTTTTTTCTCTATTTTTTCTATTTTTTCATTAAATCATTTTTGCTTTATAGTTGCATAGGATACTTTTAATATTCTCCGTATGCGTTCGTACGTTCGTACGTTTTCTCTCGTAATATTATCTAAATCGTACGGGATTCCCTTTTCTACAACGATTCATCGGTTGTATGCAACGATAGATGCAATGAATGTCGGCAATACGTAAATGTAAAACGTGCCGTCGCTATAGCACTGTATACACCCTATATACATTCATATATATATATATATATATATATATATATATATATATATTTATATACATATATACATCACATATAGATATAGGTACATGCCATATACACCGTGCGCAATCAAGCGCATTCTGCTTTGTTGCACCGACGTCGCCGCCCGCCATTCGAATCGCTAGAACGCACGTCGCTCGATTTTCCACTCGATCTTTTATCTATTGCCACATCCTGCCTGGTCTTTTACTTATCGTGTATATATACATACACCAATGTACAACTAACACGTACATATATATAATAACGATACATATACTTACGTATCAAGAATTGTATTCTTGATATAATATAACGGAGAGGAGGAGGAGGAGGAGGAGGGGGGTTGAGGGGATGCCATTGTGTATTAGATAGAGTTAGTTATTCACTTTTGCGTGAAACAAAATTTTCTATGTTTTAGACTTCGTATAAAATAAAAGATTTCATATAATATAAACGATCGTCATTGTCTCATTCGTCGTCTATATATATATATATATTTGTACATGAATTATATACATAAAAGAAAATACGATTATAATACATAAAAAATTGATCAATGATCTTGTTAATTAATTAATTATTTATATTTATTTTATAAGACATATTCTCTCGTATTTTCGATCGTTATTTCCCTTCGCTTTAAGTTCCTTCGCTTAAGCTTTTTTAATTTAACGTTTATCTTGCGTTATCGCAAATAAATTATTTTATCTCTTAATTATCTTAATTAACATGATAATGTCTTAAGTACATATATTTCTTTCCGTTTTTTTTTTTCTTTTTTCTTTTTTCTTTTTATCGTTCACTTATCTATTTTAATAGCTACGAGGTGTGACGTTAAATCGAATTTTTATAAAAAAAAAGAAAAAAGAAAAAAGAAAAAAAAAACATTTTCTAGATCAAACACTTTCTCCCGAGTACGAGGAAGAATTAATTAATTCGATAGAAACGTTTCGTGGATCAAAATCGTTGGATCTATCGATCTATCGTTAATCGTTATCTCTCTTTCTTTCCTTCTTTCTTTTCTAGTTGTCCGTCTTATCTCTTTCATGTACCCAAACGGATCCTTCTCTCTAATATCATAAATTGAGAAACGTATGGCGGAAATAAAGGAGAGAAACCCGAGAATAGGAGGAGGCAATATCGTCGAGCGATGCAATAACCAAGGATCGTTATTATAATCTACGATGTTCGTAACGAAAGCGGCGATAATAATCGTTACGCGCCCAGTCAAACTGCCTGTTTTCTTGAAAAACGATTAAATGAAGAAAAAAAAAAAATAAGAAAAAAAAAAAACAAAAAAAAAAAATAAAATGAGAAGACAGCGAGTGAGCGAGAGCGAGAGAGAGAGAGAGAGAGAGAAATGAAAAAAAGAAAAAGTATTCTTAACAATAAGATTAAGTTAACAATACGTGTAAGATGTAAGGAAGCACAAAGTTTCATTCGTATATTATACAAATTTTTTTTTAATTTCATTTAATCCTTTCCTTTCTTCTTTCACTAGCATTAGTTGAACTTCCTCGAAAACTTATGAAGTATCATTGAGATGAACTCTTTTAAAGAACTGCGATATTCATATCCATTATCGTTAAAATTTCAGTATCCTCGCCTACGTTCTAAACGTGCCATACTCTCTTTCTATCTTTTACATACGTACATCCCACGAAATATGTATATACATACATATATATATATATAGAGAGAGAGAGAGAGAGAGAGAGAGAGAGACATATGTATATGAGTATATATATCTGTGTGTATGTACGCGAAGAAAACGGACTGAGATAGATCTCGCATTCATCACGACGATGATTTACGATTCTAGCAGAAGATATACACCTCCTCTTCCTCCTCCTCCTTCTCTTCCTCCTCCTCTTTGTCCTCTTCTTCTTCTTCTTCTTCTTCTTTTTCTTCAGCCTCTTCTTCTTCTTCTTCCACTCCTGTGGAGCACGTGGGTGTTACGAGTCTTTCCTTCTTGGATTCTTTCGTTCATTTTTCTTTTCTTTTTTTCTTTTTGCTTTTTTTCTTCCTCTTTTTTCTTTCGCGTTTCCGTTCACGTTTTTTTGTATTTCCCCTCTTTCTCGTCACAAATTTATTCTCGTCAGATCGTAATATTTTTTTTTTTTTTGCCAAATTTTTTTTGATAAACTCAAATTGCTTCTTCTTATTTTCTTTTTATTCAAGAGAAAACACTTTTCAGTTCAGATTTTTCCCAAATCTACGACGTACGGTACGATTGGTGATAAGTCAAATTCATCGATTTAGCAATATTTTTCAATGATAGCTTCGAATTTTTCTTTATCATTCGAACGATTCTATTCGTATCATGAGAAGAATTTGTACATCTGTTTTCATTTTTTTTTTTCCGAAATAATTTGCCATAATATTATATGTCTCGTAATTTCTTTCTAATGTGCTTTATACTGTTCCAAAAGAGATCGTGAGATTTATTCGTAATTATATTAAAAGTATCACGAAAATATAAATATTGACAATTCCCTATTGTTATATTATTTAAGATTATATTTTATTTTGTCCAGGATAAAGTATAACAATATAGGAAGGATAAATTTATTACTATTGAAAAAAAATTCAACAAAACTTTTATCATGTCAAATTTTCATTTATTCAAATATACCTTTTAGAAATTCTCGATTTGTTCTATATCTAATAATCTTTTTGGCTCGTTGAAAAAGTTACAAAAATAATTATATTAAGAAATTCAATTTGTTGATGAGTTATATGATTTATTTTGTCCGACATTGTATCTTCCGAAGTGTCTTTATTTTTTTTTTTTTTTTTTTTCTTTTTGTTTCTCGGTAAAGATAAAAAGGCAGATAAAAAAGGAAAAAAAAAGGACGAAGAAGATGACTAAGAATAAGAAGAAAAAGAAGAAGAAGAAGAAGAAGAAGAAGGAGGAGATAATTCGTTCAAGGTCGTAGACTCCGGATCGAGACACATCTCGAAGAAGGAAAACCGCATTCAAGGCGATGCACTTTCGAGAGAGCTCGAAGTAAGTACCTTGACGAAGATGAAGCGGATGAAAAAGGAGAGGAAGATTTTCAAGGAAAACCATCCTAAATGAAATCGCTAAGAAAAAGCTCGTCTCCTTTGAGTCCTCTCTCTCTCTCTCTCTCTTTCTCAGTCTTTGATTTTTTTTTCATCTCTCTCTCTCTCTCTCTCTCTCTCTCTCTCTATCTCTATCTATCTTTTTCTTTTCTCGTCGACAGGATCCTCTCTCACGCTTTCGAGCCGAAAACGTGCGTGCACGTCGGCGCCAATTAATGGCTTTCGACTTTTGATTGACGTCTGGCGAGCGCGCGAGTCACTCGCAAACTTATATGCAGTGTTTCACGGTAATCAAGCGTGTATATACGATTCTACGTAATTGCAGGTATAATGCACGCCCCGTTGTCCTGGTCAAACCACACAAAACATTTACGTATACATGCATCGAGATCTCTCTTCTTTCTCTCTCTGTCTCTCTCTCTCTCTCTCTCTCTCTATTAGTATCTTTGATAGTAACTCCCCATTGAGTAATGAATTTTTTGTTTTTCTGTTTGTTTTCCTCTTTTTGATCTGTATCTTTTCTTTTCGTTCTTTTATTCTGTATTTATTTCTTTCTTTTTTATTTTTTTATTTTTTTTTTTTTTTATTTATCTCCTCGCACCGTTGCATACTACGTTTACACGCGTAACACATAGAATACAGGCTCAGTGAAAAGGATCTTTTGCAACTTTCGAACGTATGTATTTGAATATATAGACGAAGAAGAAGAAAAGAAAAGAAAAGAAAAGAGAAAATGCACGGTAAATGGTCCTTTTCTCTCTCTCTCTCTCTCTCTCTCTCTCTCTCTCTAAAAAAAAAAAGAAACCCCAGAGTTCAGATCTAATTATAGGTATACGTGTTTGTATGTGCTTAAGTATATATATATATATATATATATATCGTTGCAGATCGATAGACGGGACAAAGTCGAAAGTACGAACTCGATAATAAAAGATATTTAACTATATAGTCAATTAAAATGATCATTGAATTTCTACTGCAAAGTAGTACGTAAGTAACTACTTATATACTATATATATATATATATATATATATATATATATATATCTTTGAAGGAAGGAAATGAAATGCTGTAGACATACAAAAAATGGTCGCCTTCGTTCAATATAAGGACACCACGTGGAATCCTCCGTTTCTTTTTCTTTAATTTATTTAATTTATTTCTTTATTTCTTTCGCGATCTCCCTCGTCGTATGTCGATCACACAGTGATCGCTAATGATTAATGTTTTGCTCCTTTACCATTTAGGAAAGAAATCGATACAAATCGACATTATCGCGTTGAAGCTTTAATAATATAGCATTGAAGTAAAGAAAAAGGAAGAAAATAATGGAAAGAAAATAATTCGATCAATTATCACTCGATTGTCTTTCGATAAAGAAATGAATGTATAATAAAAATAATAATAATAATTATTATTATAATTATAATTATTAACATAATAATAATAATAATAATAATAATTATTATTATTATTGTTATGAAGCCCGAAGATGATGGTGTAATAAACATTAATTTTTTTTTTCTTTTTTTTTTCCCTCCTTCTTCTTTTACGATCAACAAAAAAGAGACGCTGAACATTTATTATATTTTATAATATATTTCTATAACAAAACAATATATCGACGTTTATCGTTTATTCGTTGACAATATATCGTATACAATGTGACGTATCGATTAGTAACGGGATGGTAATTGAATGTTTTAGCCGTCGTAAATCATCGGGTTCTTTTAAAAGAAAGCAAACGAACGGGCCTGTGTATCGAAGACACGTTGGAGAAGACCGTTGGTGCATCACCTTGAGATCGAAATACAAGAGAAAGAGAGAGAGAGAGAGAGAGAGAGAGAGAGAGAGAGAGAGAGAGAGAGAGGGAGGGAGAAAGATGAAATCCATCCTCTCATCTCGTCTTTCTTGACTTGCGTACGTGGGCCTTTCTCTGGCCGAGTGAAAAAGTCGCTGATCTCTTCTCACCTGACAGAGAGAGAGAGAGAGAGAGAGAGAGAGAGAGAGAGAGAGAGAAAGAGAGAAAATGGAAGAAAGAAAGAAAGAAAGAAAATAAAAAGCGGTCGCCTTGAGATGCGCCCGTTCACCATGCCTCATTAACTTGTCAAATTCGTCGTCCTCCCCGCTCCCCCCTCCACCCACCTCCCTCTCGTCTGCAAAATCATTCCAGCTAAAGGCGTACCGAAAAGTGTTCCTCGCTGGAGTCTTAATTTTGATGGTCAATTTTTATAAGCTTGGTAACCGTTATTATGAAATTTCGTGATTAAAGGAAAAAAAAATTTATATATATACATATTCTCTCTCTCTCTTTTTCTCTCTCACTTTCTTATTCTCTTAATCTCTCTCTTTCCATAAAAAAAAAGAAAAAGAAAAAAAAAAAAAAGACCGTTTATATACCTATTTACATGTAATATAAAAAGACGAATATGAGTGAAAAACGATCATTTCATTTCATTCAAGTAAGAAGATGCAGTAGATAGAATCGTCAAGCTGGATTATTGCTATATTATATAGCATCGAGGAGTAAAATTCGCATGTGTGATCGTGCATTACTGTCGATGGATAATCATATGAAATGATCGAGAACTCGTGGCGCTCCTTATTTCGATCTTTTTGTTCTTTTTCTTTTCTTTTTCTTTTCCCCTTTTCTTTTTTTCCCCTCCATTTATTATTTCTCTTTCTCTCCACCTCCCTCCCTCCCTCTCTCTCTCTTTTTTCTTTTTTTTTTTTTTCTATTCGTTTCACCGAGATTATCCGCGATCGGCACGACGAACAGAGCCGTTTGTGCAACCGGTCCTAATGTTCTCCACGAGACTATAAGGTCCACGGCAGCAACACGACCGTTAGTCCTCCCGACTCTGAACACGACTCTCTCGCTGACAAACAAAGTTAATAAGCGGCAATATCGCGGCTAACTCGGTCCACGGTAGACCGTCGTTACCGATACGCCGAGATCCGATCTAATGGCGAACCTTAACGATCGACCGATCCACCATCGTTGTACACTTGGCTTGCTTAGGCGTGTCTTTTAGACGATACTACTCGCGTCTCTATAGTTTATATCTAACTTCTCTCTCTCTCTCTCTGTCTTTCTCTCTCTCTCTCTCTCTCTCTCTTTATCTCTTTCTCTCTCTTTCTCTCTGTGTATTGTAAATGTAACGGTAATAGTTATAAATAGAGTTAAAATATAGAATGTTAGGATGTTAGGATAAAACACATTATCAATCTTATCCCTTAGATAATATATTCTTCATTAATTTTATCTCTCTTTGTTTGTTTTTTTTTTTTTCTTTTTTTTTATCGAATGACATAACTCTATTATCGTAATTTCGCATCAACGTTTATTCTAACTTTTTCTAACAACGTAACTCTTTTCAAACCTTGACAATTTTTTTTGGACGATTTTTTTTTTTTTCTTTCATCCATTTCTTTGACAATTTTTGCTTTAACCCTTTGATCATCTTATAAGATCGATAGATGTTGTATGTGTGTATGTGAGTTAAGAAAAGAAAATGAGACGAATGTTTGTTAAAAAAATTTCAGTCCTATAGTTCTTTGACTCAAAAAAAAAAAAAAAAAAAAAGAATAAAAAAGAAAAAACCATAAAAGGAAAGAAAAACTAATTATCATTATATTTCCTCGATGATTATATTTTATCTATTTAGTGACATACTTGATACTTTAATTATATTTTAATAAAATATATATATATGTATTATAGGTAGATAGGTGTATGTACTCCTGATGTTCCAGGTCCACAGCAGATTCCGTTTATGGTAAATCGTTTATGACAAGGTTCCCTTAGGGCAAGTATAAGTACCTACCTACTGAACGAGCGAGCGAGCAATTAGCTGACGTCGATCCTTCCGCGACTAATGAAGCGTCACACATGTTGCGTATCCCGAGCAGGACGTATTCCCGAATGAAAGTTAATAATTCGTGTCTCGTTGACAGCTAATTGAAACGTCACGACTGGATCGTAGCAAAAGAGAGTAAGAGAGAGAGAGAGAGAGAGAGAGAGAGAGAGAGAGAGAGAGAGAGAGAGAGAGAGAGGACGAATAACTTCAGGGCAAAAGGGAGAACAAACAAAAAAGTAAGATTAATCGAAAAGGGATTCATAAAGCGGATAGAGAACAGATTTTATTTATTTATTTTTTTGTTTTTAATAAGTGAAAGAAGAAATATTGAAACGAACGATTATTATTATTAAAATAATAATACGTCGTCCCTAAACAAAAAAACAAAAAAAAAACGAGAGAGAGAGAGAGAGAGAGAGAGAGAGAATGATGAGAGGAAGAAAGAATTATGTACGACAAAATTTACTTTGAAAGTTCGTACGGGATTGAAGAAGAAAAAGGAAGAATAAAAAAAAAAAAAAAGGGGGGAAAAGAATAAAAATTAATAATTTAACGAATAATAGTAAAATAATGGAGAAACGAGATGGAGTTAGTTAGTTAGTGAGTAATGGAAGAATACGTGATGGTAGAATGAGAATAACGGAAATTTGAGTAATAAAGGGCGCCGAGAGTGTATCCAAGCCTGTTCGAGAGATATATCCGAGAGCAAGCGAGGTCCAGCTTGCAAAGAAGAGAAGGAGGAGAAGGAGGAGAAGGAGGAGAGTGATTGTACTTATCCGTCGTACACGTTCTCCAGTAGAATTGCAAGCGTATATGTGTATGTATATACATATATATATATCTGTATGTATGTCCGTGTTTTAGTGCTTATGCACAGAACGAGCACGTAGGCTCGGATAGTTAAAGGAACGATGCGGATGGCAGGAGTGAAAGGCCCACGCCCGTGCCTCAGGCTCCTCGGCAAGGGCGACTGGCCCCTCGGTCCTCCCTCCCTCCCTCTCTCCCTCCATCCTCACAGCCATCCTCCTTCATCCACTTCACCATCTACTTACCACCTCCACTTTTCTTCTTCCTCTTCAACTCGAGCGAATCAACAACACACGTATGAATACACGAATACATACGTGCGCCTTCGTACTTGTGTGTGTATATGTATATATATAGATACATATATGCGCACGTGCCTGTATGTGTATATATATATATATATATATATATATATATATATGTGTATATGTGTGTGTGTGTCTAGAGACGAATATATATATATATACACGTATACACACACACACACGTGCGAGCACACGTGCAAGGACCATCCACTCTTTCTCTTTCTCTTTTGCCGCCGACGTGCACGCGTGCATGTTACGCTTGTAAATACTGACCTTTCGTGTCTCGACCATTTCTTTCTTTCTTTCTTCCTTTTTTTTCTTTTTTTCTTTCTTTCTTTTTTTTTCCTTTTTTTTTTTTCTTTTTGGATTTTTTCTTTTCTCCTTTCTTTTTTTTATCTTTGTTCCGTTTTATTTACTCTTCCTTATTTTACCGTTTCAAGACTAGCGAGTTGATTCTAATTTTTTCGAATGATTCTTCTTTTTTTCTTTTTTCTTTTTCTTTCATTTTCGTCCTCTCTCTCTCTCTCTCTCTCTCTCTCTCTCTCTCTCCGTATTCTCCTTTATTTAGAATTAATTGTATTTATTTATTCCATTTAATTTATTCCTTTTAAGAGATTAACGGGATTAATATCATCGATGAGAATTTGATCATTTGTATTTTATTTATTTCATATAGAAAATATATACATATATATATATATATATACGTAAATATGGATCGGAAGGAATAAATGTAAAGATGATTTGTCAGGTTTAAAGATATTAAAAAAGAAAATGTATCCTCCGGTATACATATGTTAGAACGATTAAGGATTTCATAATGATGGTTGATAATGTCCTTAGATATAGAAGAACGAAAGAGATGGTATGGGAAGGGTGGGATGGGGGTTAAACGGAAACATTTCTCGTTGATTTCCCGTGAAATATAAAAAGGACGAAAAGGCGAAGAGGACACGTTCCCAAGGCTTATATACCATAAGGATAGTATAATACAGTCGTCCATCCCGTTTAACCCGTTACCGAGGTCGCGCAAAAATCGAAACGCGTTCTTAACTTGTCCGAGTTGTTACTTCGAGAGAGAGAGAGAGAGAGAGAGAGAGAGAGAAAGAGAGAAAAAGAGAAAAAGAAAGAGAGAGAGAAAACTTGGTAGAGCATAAACGAACGATCGTGTGATCGATAATGCTGCTCCCGATACTACGTACATACTTATTTAGTTTAGCCGATCGAAACTACTCCGGTCAACTAGTTAACTGGCTTCTATTCCTTCATATTTTCCCGTTTAGCGGCATTCGAGATAGAAATGAAATAAGGGGGGAAAAGAAAAGAAAAGAAAAGAAAAGAAAAAAAGAAAAGAAAAGTATAAAAATTAAAGAATAAGAGTAAAAGTAAAGAAAGAAATAAACGTGATAGAAAGATAGGAAAGAAAAAGGATTAGATCTTATATTAGATATCCTTCCTGTCCGAGCTATATATGAGCTTAAAGTCCTCGTTTCTCACGCTAATCATCCGGTTTCTTATCTTCTTCTTCTTCTTCTTCTTCTTCTTCTTCTACTACTTCTACTTCTTCTTCTTCTTCTACTACTACTGCTACTATTACTTCTACTTCTTCTTCTTCTTCTTCTTCTTCTTCTTCTTCTTCTTCTACTTTTAAACTATTTTTCTTATTTATTATGCAAACGATATATACTAAAGTCGAAACGGAACGGAACAGGTCGTACATTATGAATCTAAATATTCAACATGAAAGATGACCGAGTTCGTGTGCGGCCGCCACGTTACGAACGGCTTACGTTAGTTAATTGGTTCGAGGTTAACGAACAAGAAAATAGGAATTAGAAATGAAAGGAAATAGAAACGAATATCTCGTATTAATCGTCGTTTCTAATAAGTCTTATTCATCGGTGATTTTTCTTTCTTTTTTTTTTTTCCTTCTTTCTTTCCTTTTTTTTATATATATATATATATATATATATATATATATATATATATATGTATCGTAGCATATAAGGGAGATAATCTCTCCATGTCGAAGGCTATTTTGTAATATACTTTTCAGTGTTACGAAATGAACGTAAGGAGAGAGAGAGAGAGAGAGAGAGAGAGAGAGAGAAAAGCAGGAGGAAAGAAAAAAAGAAAAAGAAATTATTTGTGCTTACATCGGTCATCCTTTTTTCTTTTTTTTTTTTTTTTTTCTTTTTTTTTTTTATGATAGAGATCGTCGCACATTTCAACGGCGAATGATCAATCACAGTCGTGATAGTAGTCTCTCCATTGACCTATTTAATCTCTAACTTGTCATTAGATTTACAATTTGGATTTACGATATGGCCGATAGAATTTATATGATGGATACTATGGATGGAAGGGAGGAAACTAAAATGAAGTTACCTTGGAAGAAGAAGAAGGAAGAAGAAGAAGAAGAGAGAGAAGATGAAAAAAGACAAGAAACATACAAGATCGAAACTCTCGAAAAGAAATCTCGAGTAGAGTATCGATAGTAAATTATCAAACGTGTCAGCGCAATCGATTAGCGTTGACTTAAGTTAAGTATACATAGATATCAAAGAAGATAATGAAATAACAGAACGAATCAATCTCTCTCTCTCTCTCTCTCTCTATTTCTCTCTCTCTATTTCTATCTTTCTTTTTATTTCTCTTTTTTTTTTCCTTTTATCATTGAAGGAAAAAGACGCGAAAGAATTGCTGTCGGCTCTAAGGTGCCGATCGTGGATGAGAGTGGGTGGAGCCAATCGACTTGGTTGCTTAAGCAACGAGAGAGTCGAGATGTCCTCGAGAGTTATCTCGATAAGAAAGGCCATCCTAAGGACACGCCCGGCTATGGGTAAAGGAGGGTGAAAGGGAAGGAGGGTACGATAAAGATCGACGTCTTCGCTCGCTAAGAAGATCCGTTCTCGAACTCGCCTAAACGTATCCCCTTATACTTGTTGTTCTCTTTGTATTATTCGTCTTTCATTTCCTTCTCTACTTTTTCTTCTACTTTTTCTACTTTTTCTACTTTTTCTCTGTCTTCTTCTTTGACCTGACATCGCCGAAAATCTAACTTTCGTGATATCGATAATTCCTTT
Source organism: Vespa mandarinia (assembly GCF_050613455.1). Classification (NCBI taxonomy): domain Eukaryota; kingdom Metazoa; phylum Arthropoda; class Insecta; order Hymenoptera; family Vespidae; genus Vespa; species Vespa mandarinia. Next base: position 1,367,595 of record NC_140828.1, on the reverse strand, counting down.
CTAAGAATCTCTCTCTCTCTCTCTCTTTCTATAAGTTTACTTGCTATGTCAATTATTCGTTGAAACGATGTAAAATGTAAAACGATGTAAGAATT
>NC_140828.1:1360000-1365000 GCF_050613455.1 Vespa mandarinia | reverse complement strand
GACTCCTACTTCGCATACTCCGGACTCATAATCATCTTGTAAAAAAATCGATCGAGAAAATAATCAATTCGTGTTTAAATACATACCTACGTATAATACATAATACGTATTTATTATATATCTATATCTATGTATATATATATATATATATATATATATATATATATATATGTATGTATGTGCTGATATATAAGTATATAAATAAAAAAAAAAAAGAAAAAGCATTTTTCTCGATTTTATTTGATTCACAGGAAGTATTAGAAAATGAAATTCCCGTACAAAATCCGTGTCACTTTCGCTTGGATTAATCTTGGAAGAGCGTGACGATTAGATTCGATCTATCCCAATTTTTTTATGATAGATTCAAAAAGTGATAAAAAAGATTAAAGGCCACGATTAGAAGAGTATGTATGTGTATACATATATATATATATATATATATATACTTTGCACGGATCTTCTTGTAGCAAGGGAATAGAAAAGAGAGAGAGAGAGAGAAAAAAAAATGAAAGGACCGGTTCGATATGTAGCAATCATGACACACACACACACACACATATATACACACATACATATCCAAAGACACATACATATATACTTATATATTTCACACAACACGAAGATTGTCTTCTGTCATCCTCGAGAAAGATCCGTAAATAACCGTATAATGACGGACTTCTCTTGTACGGAGATATCCTCGAAGACAAATCGAGAAGGAAGAGATGAAGGAGAAGAAGGAGATAGTGGAGATGAGGAGGAGGAGGAGGAGGAGGAGGAGGAGGAGAAGAAGAAGAAGGGAATGAAATTAAAACGCCATAGTCGTTTCTGACGGGAATCACTTACAGAAGGTCGACACGGTGACGATGGTTCACGGAAATCGGAGCAGGTTTCAATGTCCTTGATGTCCTTTTTCGTACAAATAGTTTCTTCTCGTTTTATGCATGTGTGTCTCCCCAGTTGGACCACCTTCCTTGTGCCATACAAGAGAGAGAGAGAGAGAGAGAGAGAGAGAGAGAGAGAGAGAGAGGGAGAGAGGGAGACTGGAAAAGAAAAGAAAAGAAGAAAAAGAAAAAAACAAGAAAAGAAGGTAGAGAAAGGAAAGAAAGAAAAAGGAAAAGGAAAAGGAAAGAGAAAATGAAAATTCAAAAGAGAAAACGATCTCTTCCTTACGATTAAACGCGTTTAATGCCGTAGCCGCGCGGTGTCACGCGTGATGAACCGCGTCGGATCTTCCATTCTAATCATTATGATTATTATTTCATGCAAAATGAAACACGATCGAGGATAATGCTTCATAATAATAATCAACTGATTTATAATTATAGAAATTCAGTGGATGCGCCCCCTATTATATCCTCTTTCGTTCCTCGATTTCAATGGGATAATGAAACATTTTTTTTTTTTTCTTTTTTTCTTTTTTTTTCTTTTTAAATGTAACAATAATAATTATTATTATTAATATTGTAATAATAATCATTATTATCATTATCATAATTATTATTATTATTATTATTATTGTGATAATATACTGTGTCGTTCGTTTCATCGATTCATTATTATTTATTTCAATTTGACAAAAATACGATAAACATTTGTGTTTTGTAAGAGTATAGAATGAATGAAAGAATGTGGGCCATCGATGATGAGAGACGCCACGTGGTCTGACTGTTTAGTTAGATTAGAGGAAAATGGTATGGCATTAAAAACTAACGCCATTAATATAATTCAAATCTCTTTGAAGAATAATAGTATTTAATGAATAAAGTTCGTCATTTCCTTTCCCTTTAATCGTCGGTAAAAGAGAAAGAAAGAGAGAGAGAGAGAATAATGGGCATTTCGTACATAAATAGCCTGATCTTTCGTTACCGTTAGCCGCGAGGCTCTTAGTCAATGGCATGGCCTTTTTTCCTTTTTTTTTTTTTTTTTTTTTTTTTTTTTGCTCGGCCGATTTCGTGAGAGGAACAAGAAACAGAGAATTGGAGTAACGAAATCTCAGGAAACGAGTCCAATGGAGCGCATTAGATACTTACCTACCTATCTACTTCTATTTCTACCTATTCGGAATCGTCGATCGTCGTCTCCTTTCTTCAGGGTCCTTCGATGAAAACAAGGGAGAGTACGAGAGACAGAGAGAGACAGAAAGAGAGAGAGAGAGAGAGAGAGAGAGAGAGAGAGAGAGATATTAGACCACGCGAAACTAACGTTTTCTCGTTTAATCGGCAGCCGATCCTATCGATCTCTTGGCCGTTTGTTTGCACAATATCTATCTATATATCTATCTATCTATCTATCTATCTATCTATCTATCTATCTATCGTTAGGAGAGACAAGAACGTTCGTGATAGATAGTTACTTTTAATTGGAAGCATCTCTAAAGTTGAAGAACTAATTTACGATAGTTAAATATCGTGAAATAAATAATTCGAATTGCGGACAAATTCTACACAGACATACGGACACATCGAATATATATATGTTCGATGATGATAAGAATTGATTGAAATGAATAATCAAAAGAATTCGTAATGATTATTATTTGTTACATGATTTATTTGTAAATTATTAAGATTGGTATAAAATTGTTTTAAGTTTAAATACCCTCTCTCTCTCTCTCTCTATCTCTCTATCTCTCTGTCTGTCTGTCTTTCTCTCTTTGTCAAAGAAGAATGGGATTTTATGTTTCTTTATTTTCTCGAGAAAGTAAAGAAGAAATGGAACGATAAATATGAATGAAGAACAGAAGGAGAGAAGGTAGCAGCGGTGATACAGCGGCGATGACCACGGCGATGGAGGGTCACCGAGGGGTCACTCCCGATTCGATCGTGCGGTATCCACGTAGAAAATCGCTCCGCGTGCTGCAACTGCAGTTCCCTTCCTCTTTCTATTTCTTCTTCTTCTTCTTCTTCTTCTTCTATTTCTACTCCTACTCCTACTACTCCTCCTACTTTACCCGTAGTAGTAGAGAACGAGCGCCTATTACCGTAAAGCGACTCCCGTTCCGTTCGAAGCGACGCAATCGATAAAAGCGTTGAAAAATCGACAATGCCATCGATTAATTTCTTTCTTTCATTCTTTCTTTTTCTTTTTTTTTTTTTTTTTTTTTTTTAACTATTGAAATATCCAAATTCGTCTTGACTTTGATTTTTCGAAGAAGACTGAAAGATATCTCCGATTAATATATCCATTCATGAGTTAAAGATTTCATCTTAAAAGATTGAAAGAAACAGAGATAGAGATAGATAAATAGATAGATAGATAGATAGAGAGAGAGAGAGAGAGAGAGTGATAGAGAGATTGATAATGAAAATGATTAGGATCACTGTTTGGAAAGTTAAGTGATTATTCGTTAGAAATGAAAAGAAAAGAAAATAAAAGTATGGTGATACCGGAAGAGTATACTTTAGCTCTTACATGTCTAATTTACAAAGTGTGTAAAAGAAAAAGAAGAAAAAGAAAGAAGAAGAAGAAGAAGAAGAAAAAGTGGTTGTGATGGTCGTGATAGTAATAGTAAATAGTAATAGTAGTAGTAGTAGTAGTAGATTGGTAAGTGGTAAAAGGCAAGCAAGTAAGCGTAGTTAGGGGAACGGGCAGCATCAGCAAGCGGGAGCAGCAGCCGGACTGAATATTTGCCCAGGTAAGGTGATCTGCCTGTAATAGCCAGTCGGGCCCGGCCTCCAAGCGATCCAGAATTTAATCCTCGCAGATGCCCCTGGGCTTAGAAAGGCGTGGTGCGGCATCGACTACGTGTAGAACACGTAGGAGAGGACGCGGTGTCGTCACAGTACCGTTCGAAAGACGAGCTTACGAGAGCTCGTGTGTGTATATGTGTGGGTGGTACCACCGTACACCTCTATGTTGCCTTCTCTTGGCTTCTTGATCGTTGGTACTGCCTGGTTGCTATATTGCTGTTACTGTTGCTTGCTGGTTCATTACTGGACTGAGCTGACTCTCTTTTCTCTCAGTCGATATCTTGCTTCTTGTGTTCTCCATCTCTCTTCCTCCTATTTCTTTTTCTTCTTCTTCTTCTTCTTCTTCTTCTTCTTCTTCTTCCTTCCTTCCTTTCTTCCTTCCTTGCTCGTTCGTTCGCTCACTCGCTCGCTTTCGATCTCAACGACGACGTCTCATAATTAGGTCGAGATCCTTAATGGACTCGAAAATAATCGGCGGCTGTCATCGTCGTGAAATTATCCTGGCTCTCTATGACGTAAGCAACAGCTCCTCCGCCCGTACGCATTAAGGTCACACACTTATAGCAACGTTATATTCGAAAACGACGACAAAGACGATAAAGACGACGAAGATGAAGATGAAGATGATGATGATGATGAAGAAGAAGAAGAAGAAGAAGAAGAAGTCATATAGCATGTGAAAAGGAAGAACAGTTCGAAAGAAAAATTTTTTTGTTCTCGAAAATATACGCCGACAGTGTGTAAATAATAATAATAATAATAATAATAATAATAATAATAATAATAATAATAATGTATAATTTCGAAGGACACGGGACGCGTACGTGTATGCATATTCGTTGTTTGTACAGTATAATTAATCGAATCTAATAAGAGACGAAGTAAAAAAAAATTTGTACAAAAAATTTAAAGATAAAAGAAAGAAAGAAAAAAAAAATATATATATATAAAAGAAAGAAAAAAAAGCAGAAGTAGACCCGAAAGACAATCGCATTCTTCGGTAAACCGCTGTTACCGAACGAAGACAGAGGAAAGAATATATATATATATATATATATATATATATATATATATATATATATATATATATATATAAAGAAAATGTTCGTGTGTGTGTGTGTGTGTATACGTCTCTTGCCAATGTTTCGCAACGTCGACTCTTGCTGCATAATCGTAAATTTTTCGAAAGGAGAGAATGGGAGAGACACGTCTCCGCTGACAGCACGGTACCATGGAATCTTGTCACCGATCTCTGATGATTCTGCAGCATCCCGGTCGAATACTTTAAAAGAGAAAGAGACAAAGAAAGGG
>NC_140828.1:1330000-1347500 GCF_050613455.1 Vespa mandarinia | reverse complement strand
TGTTAAACGCGCATGCTACCTTTGACGTACTCCCGACTGATTAATGTTCCTTACACTTAGCCGATATCGACGATCGATCCGAATACCGTTCTCTTTCTCTCTCTCTCTCTCTCTCTCTTTCTCTTTCTATCTTTCTTTCGACGGATTTTCACGATCAATAAATTATTGCTCTCGCGTGTTTCCATCCACGAGTCTCTTCGACTTTATTCATTCTTTAACTTCTTACTCCACCCTTCTCTCTCTCTCTCTCTCTCTTTCTTTCTTTCTTTCTTTCTTTCTCTTTCTCTCTCTCTCTCTCTTTTCCATTCAAAGCAAAATCTTTTACGTTCATCGATATTAACGTTTTACACACTACCTACAATACTTGAATTGATTTGTTACGAACGAATGATATTTCTCATAAGATTTGCTATATTATAAATACACGCGTTACAGGTGGGTGAGTCAGTATATAATTATAGATTGATAATATTTATCCGATGGATTTCTAATATTAAAATTAAAATAAAAAAAAAAAAAAAAAAAAAAAAAAAAACACGAACGAGATCGTTTATGTCTATTTTTTTTTTCTTTTTTTTTTTTTTTTTTTTTTTTCTAACGCACGACCCATGCATACGCTATTAGATTCGTAAATTATTGTTAAACCGATTGATTAGAACGTTTTGATATTATATTTTCGATAAATGAATTATTATATTCTCTCTTTCTCTCTCTCTCTCTCTCTCTCTCTCTCTCTTTCTTTCTTTCTCTCTCTTTCTTTTTTTCTCTTTCTCAGGTATAAATAATTGAAGTAATAAAGAAATCTTAATAATATATTATCTTGTTTTATTTTCTTCATTACGTTGACAATCTTATTTCCAGAAGAATTATACGTAAAAATACACATACGCACACACACACACACACACACATATATATATATATATATAATGTTTTCTTTGTCCTTTAGTCGAAGTAGTTCTAGTTTAACGTGGGATTTCGTATTTAAATGTTTACTTATAAAGTGAACCTTGTATTTCGTCATTGTTGTTTTCGTTATCATTCTCCTTAGTGACAAAGGTCAGGTCGACAGCTCGTGGAACCCTCTGTTTAGTCACGCTCGTTAACTTAATACAAAATTGAGAGGAAGATCGTTCAGAGACCTTCGAGACTCCATCGGAGTAAGACGTACATACAATCATAGGTACGTACACACATATATATATATATATATATATATATATATATATATATTCTCGTATATTATATTATACGTGCAAAAAAGACATTCCCTTCGAATTTTTTTTTTTTTGTTTCTTTTTTTTCCCCTTCCTCGTACTCTTATATTTCATTCAAGACGTTTAATTTTCTTTTGTAGAATACAACGAGGAACTATGAATTGACAGACTTTGTCCCCGACCAAAAAACCAGCAATCATTTTATCATATCCCATGTTCGCTTTAAGATAAATTAACGTTAATTTACTATTGTCTACGTTAATTACTCGTATGTATTAACATTTATTCGTATATAAAATATTTTAATATTTTCATTGTGAAATATTTTCACGGTGACGAGCAATAGTTATCGTTGACAATTTATAAGTGTATTAATTTGATTAATAATCTCAAAAAAAAAAAAAAAAAGAAAAAAGAAAAGAAAAAAATCGCAAAAGATATTTCTTTGTTGTTCTTCTATTGGATACGAAGAAGAATGGTGGTAATTATTTTTTTCTTTCCCCTCCTTTTTTTTTTTTCTTTTTAATTTCTTTTTGATATTCAATCAAGAAATTTTTCACGCTAAATTATATAGAAATCAATCATTAGTTAGATCCGAAACCATCAATGGAAATATTCTCCCCATCTCTCCCTCTCTATCTGTCTGCCTGTCTGTCTATCTGTCTCTTTTTTCTTTCCTTTTCTTTTTTTTTCTTTTTTTTTTTTTTTTTTTTTCTTTCAATCTCCACGTAAATCGATCGAACAGGTGGGCAATAGTGTAGGTGTATATATATAGAAGTTAGTAACTCTAGAGAGCGTTGATTACAATCCATAGGATACATCCGTATGGGAGGATGTAAATGATATACAATTGCAGGAAATGCCGAGTACGGTTCTATGCATCATTCGTAAGCAGGTGTCATGGAAGAAGGCGAGCTTGGCACGACTTGTGTTTAACATTGTCCGTCATGAATAAGATAGAAGAGAGAATAAGAGAGAGAAGAGAGAGAGAGAGATATCTTTTAAGGTCGTCCAACCTTATACGCCCTAAAGAACCTTAACGGGTTCTCTTTCTTGTCTCGACCGCTTCCGTATCTTCAGCCTGTCCAGATGTGACAAGCCGTTAGCTTCAAGGTCGAACTCACCGCGAGATCGACTATCGCTCCTCACAAGCTCGTTCGCGCTTCTGTATCGAAAAATCTACTCTCTTTAATGGCCTTGCGGCCGATTCACGTCGTTGTACACTATCTCTCTCTCTCTCTCTCTCTATATATATATATATATATATCTTGCAAACGTTACTTTCTTGCAACGATATCTAATATTTCAAGGAAGATAAAAAGATAGAAATTTCCTTCTTTCTTTTATTCCTTCTCTCGTTTTTTCTTTCTTCCTTTCTTACTTTTTTTTTCTTTTCTTTTCTTTTCTTTCTTTCTTTTTACTTACGAATTAATAACGTGAAATTTCTAAATAAGATAAGAACGAATTACGTATAATCGTATTAAAGATTTATAATATCGTAGATATTGCGAGTATAAGGGGTGGGAGAGGAGGGGAGGAGGGAATATATACGAGGTAGTGCAATAAGAAAAGAAAGATGAAAGATGTATGATAAAGGATAAAAGAAATGAGAATAAATTCTCTTTGGATCCTCGTTATCTCAACAAATCTTGCTCATCGAACGTTAATTTATCGATCTTCGTGTTGGAAGCGGGACAAGTAGAATACGAGAAATGAGAGGGACTTTCTCACGTCGCTTTTAATTCCGTGCCCCGAAAGTTACAAACTTAAATGCATATATATGCATAACATGAATATATACATGCATGGATATATGGATGCATACAGGTACGGTGTGAATCGTGGCAAATAAATCGTACGCTCGTGTAGGCAGAATCCAGTTTCAATTGTCGCCACTCTCGACGAAGTTCGAATCAAAGAAAAAGAGAAAGAAGGGGTGGAAGAGGTGAAGGAGATGGTGATGGAGGTAAAGGAGGAGAAGGAGGAGGAGGAGGAGGAGGAGAAGAAGAAGAAGAAGAAGAAGAAAGTCGAAGTGTCTTTAAAGAGACGAGGACAAACACGGGCAAGGCGTCGTCGGCGATCCAATTAAACTTGCCGACGAATTCTGAAATAAATCTTTTTCTTTCTCTTTTTCTTTTTCTTTTTCTTTCCTTCATTCTGTCTTTCTCACAGTCTCAATTCGCATTCGCAAAAAGCAAACTCAAAGAATAAGAATGATTCGGACCTCCCGAGGCTGCTGCTTCCCCTCTCGTTATATACTCGGGAGAGCTTCTGCTCGACGATTTCACATTTTCGCACCCACCTACGCCTTTCCTTTGCGAAATTATCCGTGAAATACGAAAGCCATAAGCGAGAAATATAACTTGTGAGATATTCCATTTATTTAAAAAGAAAGGGTAAAAAGAAGGAAAACAAAAAATTCTTCCTTCATTTTTTTTTTTTTTTCTTAGTATTTAAAAAGGAAAAGGAGAAGAATATTATTAACGATAGAAATAAATATTAATTTGGTTCGATCGAGGAGAAAGTTTTTATTTTTATTTTATTTTTTTTTTTTTTTTATTTTTTTTCCCCTAATTGTTATTTCAATACTCGGGGATAATTTGAAATTAATAATTACATGCCATAATAAATGTAATAATAATAAATTTAACAAAATATAATTTTCATTTCTAATTCTAAGAAGATTTTATTAATAATTACATATCATAATTTTATATATATATATATATATATATATATATATATATATATATATATAATATGATAGTCAGACTTTGTCTTGTTTGATCTAAAGATTTATTTTACCATAAAAAAAAAAAGAAAAAAAAAGAAGAGAGAGAGAAAAGAAAAGTCCAAACAAGAGAGGAAAATAAATTGATAGAAAAAAAACCTAATAAAGATAATTAAAAATATTTGTCATTCGTCGAATTAAACATAACGCTAATGATCGAATTTTGACAAAAACGAGATAAGTATTAAGCTTAACATAACTTTAACTTAACTTAACGTAACTTTAACTTAGCTTAGCTTAGTTTATCCTTAACTTAGCTTAATTTAATTTTATCTTAGATTTAGTCTCAACTTAATTTTACCTTTGCTCAATTTAATTCCATTATCTTAGCTTATCTCAATTTAAATTATATTTACTACCTTAACTTAGCTTATCATAATTTATCTTAAACTTTACCATAGCTTAAGCTTAAGCTTAGTTCAAATTAACTTTAGCTTAGCTTATCATAATTTAAATTAAACAATATACCTTAGCGTTAGCTAAGATTAAATGAACTCAAAACAACATAGTTATCTTTTATTACTACGTTCATCTTTTTTTAGCCATGGATCTTTTGCTAGATTAATTGTGCTTGCTTTGATTATGCTGTTGCTGCTGGTGTTGCTGCTGTTGGCAGCATCGAGCAGTAGTGCACCGATATACAGCGAGAACAGCGAATAGTAGGGCGTGGGGTGGCTGACTACTCGCGGCTGACGGCAGCAGGGCCTAGATCGCTCCCGCAAGGTGGCCTCAGGCAGACGAGGGAATTGGATAGGGTGGGGTGGTGGGATGGGAGGGGGAGGAGAAGCCAGAGGGAAAAGAAAGAGAAAGAGAGAGAGAGAGAGAGGACAAGGTACGGGATGCGGGATAAGAGGTGTAAGATAGAGTAGAGTAGGGTGGGGGAGGGTAAGGGGGAGGGGAAACGACGACTTAGAAAGTGAAACTGAAAGCGCCAACTCGGATGCGAGAAGAGACCCCACCCTGGCGTGGTCTACTCGCATACACGCGCCTTCTCTCGCTCGTCTCGGTTCACTGCTGAACGCGCTAGCACATATTCGATATATATATATATATATATATGTATATGTATTCCTACAGAAATCTATAGACAGAGAAAGAAAGAGAGAAAGATTGATATAGGAAGAACTTACTATATATATATATATAGCAATGTGTATGTGTATGTATATATATATGTCACCTCTTTGTCTTACCGAGTTAAACAATTTTCATTACGAAGCAAACTTGTTAATATTGTTTTCCTTTCTTTTTTTTTTCTTTTTTTTTTCTTTTTTTTTACTTTAGAAACAAATATATATATATATATATATATATATATATATATATATATACATAAAGGAAAAAGAAAATGTTAATTAATCGTCCTTTACGACAAAAGTAGGTCTTATTGAACATATAAAAAGGGAAATGATAAAAAATGAAAATTGTCCATTTAATGGATATTAATAGTGTTTAGAAGGAATAAACGAGACTACTATCACTACTACTAATATTACTATTACAGCTAGTACATATATATATATATATATATACATCAACATTGGAAGAAGAGAGAGAAAGAGGTTTTGTACGTCCATCGAGTTCCACTCGAAGAGGGACGAATAAAAATGAATAGAAAACCAGTTGGACGGGGCGAATTTTATAAAGGAGGATGTCATTTTTCTACCTTCATCGAGTGGACGGACGAGAGTAGGTGTATATACCGGGCACAGGACACGTCGCGCGCGCGAGCGCAACTATCTCGAGAATATCCAAACGGGGAGAAGAAGGAAAAGGAGAAGGAAAAGAAGAAGGAGGAGGAGGAGGAGGAGGAGGAGGAGGAGGTGGAGCAGGAGGAGAGTTTAAAGGGGGGATCTTAGAAAGTAAAACCGAAGAGTTAAACTTACTTTACTTACTATGGCTTATATATATATATATATATGTGTGTACGTGTGTGTGTGTGTGTATATGCGTCTGTATAAACCCCACCCTGATGAGCGGCACTTGATTTCTTTTACTGGACAACTGCAGTTATGTACGTGCGTTTAGAAAATGAGTACATATTTCTTTGTATGTCCATTCTTATATATATCTGTCTGTCTGTCTGTCTGTCTGTCTGTCTATCTTTCTATCTGTTCATTTTCTCTCTCTCTCTCTCTCTCTCTCTTTCTTTCTATATGTGTGTATGTATATATTCACGCGTGATTAGCGAGAGAATCGCTTTAAGGTATCCGTGGAAATGTGGTGCAGGTTGCCGACGACGAGATGAGATTCTCAAGAGCAAAGTAAAAGTGGAACGGCTCGAAATCGAGTAGGCTTTTCTCGATCCTTCCTCTTTCTCTAGATCCAGAAATGCTTCGAGATCAATTTCCCCATCTTTCTTTCGCTTCCTTCTTTCTCTCTCTCTCTCTCTCTCTCTCTCTCTCTCTCTCTTTCTTTCTTAATCTGATCTTTGTCTTTTGTATTTTTCCATTTTTAATCCTTTCTTTTCTTCTTTCACACAGTGTAAAAATGCCATTTGACTATCTGTTTTTATTCATTTTGTAAACGGGATCGGAAATAGCAGGAAAAGAAAACGAGTAGCCGTTCCTAACGGGAAAGCTTGGATTCACTTTACCTTGGGTGATCGTCTATGATCAGAGGATAGAAGATAGCTAAGTGATAGGGAAAAAAATTACTCTTGGACGCTATATATGCTTTCACCTTCAAATGTAGTAAATGTAATCGGCGAGTTAGTCCATGGTGGCAACTAAAAGAGAAATATAGATAGATAGATAGATAGATAGATAGATGAATACATTACATTCACACATACATATATATATATATACGATTAGATTTATTCTTTGAATTTTGATTAAAATGATCGAGGAAATAATAATACGAAGTTACATTATAAATCGTTAATATGGTTATCCAAGTAATATATTTTTCTTTTATCGTAGACAATTAGAAAGAAAAATTCTATCCTTAATAGTCTTAATAGTTTTTTCCTCCCTCCTCCTACTCCTCCTTTTCCTGCTCCTTCTCTTCTTTTTTTCTTTTTCTTCTTCTTCTTTCTTTTATATCATTTCTTCCTTCCTTGGGTTAGATTACGTAGAAATTACCGTGGAAATGTAACGACGTATCCGGCGAAAGAGCAAACACGCAGCAGAAAACATATTTATGGGTACATCTGTTTATCCTGTTAAGGCTCTTTCGAAACGTTCGTGCCTCGCGACTGGGACGATCCCCCCTCCTGCCCCTCCCCCGCCCCTCCACCTTCCGTAAGAATGATTCCTCCTCCCCGCAGCTGTGCGATAATGGGTCACCGCTTTCGCACTGGCACACCTGCGTTCCTCGAGCTTATGCATGTAGTACTTTGGTACCACTCTTCCTTCTCCTCCTTCCTTCTCCACCACCATCACCATCACCACTACCATTTCCTCCTCCTCTTCTTCCTCCTCCTCCTCCTCTTCCTCCTCCTCCTTCTTCTCCTCCTCCTCCTCCTCCTCTTCCTCCTCCTGCTTTTCTTCCTCTGAGATTTTGTGCTCTCGAAATAACTCGGTCTTCTCTTTGTTTCACTTAACGATGATTCACTCTCGATGACTTATAGCCATGATTTTGCATAATTTTCTCGATTACGTTTGCGTATCTCCTTCTATCTATGTGTACGTACGTATATATATATATATATATATGTATATGCTTGTATGTGTGCGCGTGTATGTGTTTGTTTGTTTTTTTCTCCCCTTTTGATTTTCTATTGATAACTAATCTTCCCTCTATTCTATAACACTTATCTATCCAACTATTTATCTATTTATATATCAACGATGTCTATTTATCCTGATCTAATTTCATTTTAATTGATACGTAACAATGTAAAGATTGCTAAAGAATAAACTAAATTTATATATCCTTTGATAGACGGAAGGGATTTAAAGTCGATCTTCCTCGTGACGTTTAAGGCATAATTAAAAGGACGATAATCCCTCGCCTACACACACATCTCTCTCTTTCTCTCTCTCTTTTTCTCTGTCTATCTCTCTCCCTCTTTTGTATCTATCTATTTATCGGTGTAATGGTGAGAGAGAGAGAGAGAATGAGAAGGAGAATGAAGGAGGAGGAGGAGGAAGAGGAGGAGGTATGAGAACGTTAAAATCGCATGTCTCTCGCGTGTCTCGCCGGTATCCTCCCACAATCGTCTCTCAAAGAGAAAGAGAGAGACCAGAGATAGAGTCAGAGAGAGAGAGAGAGAGAGAGAGAGAGAGAAAGAAAGAGAGAGAGAGAAAGAGAGAGGTATTCCAAGAAGCTCCGACGACCCTCTCGTCAGACATTTAGCACTCCATTGAGTAAGACTCCGTAGAAAAGGAGAATGCTAGTCTTTTTACTATCTTCCTTTGGTTGTCATTATCGTTTCTATTTGGAATCATTGATTCATCATTTCTTCGTAGTAATATACGTCGTAAGTCATTTCCTTATATTTTTTTTTTTTATCGTTACATTATTATCTTTTATAATATAACAACAATAACAACAACAATAATAATCATAATAATAATTATCATTATTATTATATTAATTGTAATAATATAATAGGAATATTTTTGATGACTGTGTGTATTAAATCTGTATCTTTGAGATTTTTTTTTTTCTTTTTTTTTTTTTTTTTTTTTTTAATGAGGAAAAAATGTATATACAATACTAAGATGGAAATTTGATAAGACTTCGAATATCCTTCCCGAAGATCGGTATCCCAGTTCATGACTTCTCTTCGGGACACGATTGTCCCGATATATGGTAACTCCTTCTATATATATATATATATATATATATATATATGTATGTATGTACGTATGTATGTATATATAGTCTTCTATGGACAATACTATGTTAGAAAGATAAAATCCTCCACTCGACAGTTAAATTCCATAGAGCGGCGTCTAAACCACTTTGTCTTCTCATTGGACAACATATTCTCTCTCTCTCTCTCTCTCTCTCTCTCTCTCTCTCTCTCTAAGTTCTCGTTTCCCGAACTTATTTCTCTTTTCGCGAAACTAAACTAAACGTCGAACGATTAGAAATCGACTGTGAGTGAGTCAATAAGTAAATGCCAATGAAAGGATTATATTAAAAGTTATTATAGTAAATGATTTTTTTTTTTTTTTTTTTTTTTTAGAAGAAAGAAAGAGTGAGAGAGTATAGTGTAGATAGATTTGATTTTGATCATTACATTGATTCCGATTATGTTTTATGTTATCCAATGGTAACTATAGTTTCGTCTATCTATTTCTCTCTGATTAGAAATGGAAAGAGAGAAAGATAGAAAGGTAAAAAAAAATTTATCCAAAATCGTTCTAATTCAATTGTTATCTTTTGGCAATTAAATTCTCTTTCCAACAATATATATATATATACAAGAATAATCCATATTTTTGTAGGAACGTTAAAAAGAAAAAGAAAAAAAGGAAGAAGAAAGAAGAAAGAAAATGTTCATTGAAATTAATTGGATTTTAATGAGAAAATAATAGGAAAATGAAAAATTAAAAGGAAAGAAAGAATATATATATATATATATATATATATATATATATATATATATAAAATTCTTTTAGTGTTATTTCTCATGAAGAGACGAACGACTTTGGGCCCCGTAAACGGTTCGGATGGTTCTTCTTGTCCCATAAATGGCTCGGCATGGATAGAATAGTAGCGGCAGTGGCGGTGGCGGCGGCAATCCATGAGTACGTATCAGCGGCAAGCATCTGAAGCACTGTGTACCTAACCGATGTGTTCTTACACGTGTGGGAAGAATGTGGAATATCGCGAATGGAATGAAGCAACTCAGGACACGCCGCGTGTAATGCGCGCTTCGCCCAACAACGAACGTTTGCTGCTTACGCTTGGTGTGCGATCTCTCGAGCGAAGAGAAGAGACAGAAGGATGAAGAAGAAGAGAAAGAAAGAAAGAAAGAAAGGGAAGAAAGAAGATGGAAAAAGAAGGAAAAGGAGAAAGAAGAAGATGAGGAGGAGGAGGAGGAGGAGGAGGAGGAGGAGGAGAAGGAGCACGATTAGGAGGAGGAAGAGAGAGAGGGAGGAATGGTTGTGCTTGGAGAAGCACGTAAGCGTATAATAAGCGGGAAACAAAACACTGTGAATTATTAAACAGAGTTAGAGAGAGAGAGAGAGAGAGAGAGAGAGAGAGAGAGAGGATGATGATGATGATGATGATCTAAAGTGTAGAAAAGAAAAATAATGTGTATATAAGTAAAACTAATTATATCGAGAGAGAGAGAGAGAGGTGTTTTAACCGATTATTATTTCAACTGCTTTCTTATTTTTTTTCTTTTATTTATTTATTTATTTATTGATTTTCTTCTTTCTTTCTTTTCGTTTCTCCTCCCTTTTTTCTTTTTTTCTTTTTTTTTTTTTTTTGTTTTTTTCTTTTCCGCTCAATCTATCCAATTTTCACGAACGCCGGTAATAAAATCTCTATTTCGTTTTGATGATTTCTGTAAACTCATCGCCTGTGGTGCACTTCTCTTTCTTTATCGTGGTATTTCTTGGGCGGGCGGAACCGTGCTTTACACGAGTACGAATTAGGTTTGATCGTTGAAACGAGAGATCGACATCGGCGTGACCAAGACTGACGTCATCCTAAATACCGAATCGCCTGCAAGAGAACCGCCACCGATATCTCGCAATAATTGCGAGCCGTGCTCGACTCGTAATAGCCGGGAGGATCGAGATGAAACATAAGTAAGAAAGAGATAAATAGATAGTGAGAGAGAGAGAGAGAGAGAGAGAGAGAGAGAGAGAAAGAGGGAAAGAGAGAGAGAAAGAGAATGAAAAGAAAAGAAAAGTAATCAAGAGTGCCCAGATCATTATGGATGGAGAAGGATAAGGGAAAAGGGTAATTGACGAAAGTACAGAGAGAGAGAGAGAGAGAGAGAGAGAGAGAGAGAGAGAGAGAGAGAAAGAAAGAGATCGTTGGTTACACACCCACGATCACGATGTGTCCATACACTTGTTTTCGTTTTGGAAGTTTTTTTCTTGTCTGTTTTTTCTTTTTCTTTTTTTTTTTTTTTTTTTCTCTTTCCAAGGACGCCATAAGTGGTATCACCCTGAATTAAGAAAATCCAAGAGAGAGAAAGAGAGAAATATCCATAAGATAATAACAAAGTGGAATTTTGCAATTTAACGCGGTTCGTGGAGAGGGAAAAAAAACAAAGTTCGTATATTAGATATTCGATCATCTTCTCATAAAATAATAATAATAATAATAATAATAATTGCAATAATCATAAGAATTATGATTAATAAAGAAAAGATAAAGAAGAAAACACAAGACTAGATCTATTCTTTCTTTCTTTCTTTCTTTCTTGATGATCGCAATGGAATAATTTTCGAGTCTTTACCAAAGAAAAAAAAAAAAAAAAAAGAAAAGAAAAGAAAAGAAAAGAAAAAAAAGGAAAAGAAAAAAGAAAACAGAGAGAATGCATTCCTTTTCGAGAATAACGAAAGTTGAAAAAGTGTTTTAAAAATTATACGAATTTTAAGAACAATCGATCGATCGATCGATAGATAAATGGATGGATGTATGGATGGATGGATGGATGGATGGATAGAAGAATTCAAAGTCGAAGTTCACGATGGCAAAATAAAGAAAGAGATAATACCAGGTGTTCGTCCAAGTTGATCCTCGATCTTTGAAACGTGTTCGACATTCCTAGCTGATTCATCCGTTAGAATCGACCGACTAGCGATCCGCGTTTGGATTATGCTATACCATATCGGAGAACGAGACGCACGTATGTACCTAACTACCGTGGACTGTTAAGAATTATGCTGATCTCGTGATTCCTTGAAACTCTTTCCCGCTCTTTCCCCGCTCTCCCCTTCTTCACCCATCCCTCATTCCCTCGGTCTAAGTTTAAGTCTACTAATATATATATATATATATATATATTGTTATTCTAACGCTGATATATAATTATTGATATTAATATTCTCTCTTTGATATTTTTTTCTGTGAAAAAAAAAAAACAAAAATTACTCCAAATGATATCAAGACCTATATTGGATTATTACGAAAGGACAAGAAGGAGAAAGAAAGAAGAAGAAAAAAACAAAGGAACAAAAAAAATGGGTGGGAGGGAGGGCGAGGAGGAGACAAAGGAAGACGAAGAAGAAAAGAAAAGAAAAGAAAAGAAAAGAAAAAAATTATCATGAGCAATAAAATACGCATGCACAAATAGATATGCACATATAAATCGCATTGATCAACGAAAATAAGAAATAAGGAAAATATAAGATATAATTAAAAGATGCATTATAATATCTAACGTCATAAGAAAAAATATATAAATATGTATATAAGATATAATATAAGATTATATACATTTTTTTCTTTCTCCCTCACTCTCTCTCTCTCTCTCTCTCACTCTCTCTCTCACTCTCTCTCTCACTCACTCTCTCTCACATATACACGTGCAAGTATGTATAACGAAGGTATGGTTTTATGCGAATGCAAAATGTGTGAAGAGATGTAACGATGAGTCTCTCTCACTAATCTTCATTATCCAGTTGACAGTTTATCAAGTATTATGCTTACATGTATGTATGCATACATGCATGTATATATGTATATGTACGTATGTATGCAGTCTTCGCAGTTGCACATATCTCTCTCTCTCTCTTTCTCTCTCTCTTTCTCTCTCTTTTTCTTTATCTCTCTATGCTTACGTTAGAGTTAACTGAAGACTATAAAGAACTCCTCCTACTGAAGATATAACAGTACGCTGACCAATCCAGAGTAAATGGAAGCAAGTCCTCCCTCCTTCTTTCTATTCTCAATCAAACTCAACCATATATATATGTGTGTGTGTGTGTGTGTGTGTGTGTGTGTGTGTGTGTGTGTGTATGTATGTATGTATGTATGTAAATTATTATTAGATATTATTAAATAATAATTCAATTGAAAATATAGAAACAATTATAAATGACACGTCATTTAAATTAATTCCGATTTACTTAAATAATTAATTATCAATTAAATCGTAATAATTTAATTTAACAATCGTATATTTTTAATCAATCGTATTTACGATCGTATGATACGATTAAATCGTCGGTATAACAAATACATACGTAACGCAACTTTCGATAGTGATCATTTTAAATTAACAAATTGTCGTGAATGAAGGAGGATTAATGAAAGTTTTGGAAAAAGCGAAAGAAAAAAAAAAAAAAAAAAAAAACAAAAAGAGAAAGAAAGAGAAAAAAAATCATGAACCATAGAGAAACGTAAATGATCATTCATAAATATAATTTATATTTTTGTAGGTCGTTCTCCTCCCACCCACACCCATTTCCCCGGCAAAAAAACAATTCATTCAAATTGTATGATTAATTTGAAATAATTATGAAAATAATGTGCGATAAGTGAATAGAAGTTTAAATATAAATCCACTATTATAAGTTATAATAATTGAGGTTGCGTATTTACACCGTGGCCGCAAACGAGACTTCCGGTGTTTCCCATTGTCAAGCAAGTTCCCACTCCGGTACTCCGATTGCTCGATGTCGTATCGTTCTTTGCTGTTGAGCCTTTTGTCGCGACTAGGACATCATCTCATCCTGTCCTGTGTTCTACGTTCTTCTTCCATTCGCGTAGGCGTCTAATGATGGGTTCTCGAGATGATGATGGCACGTATTATATACATATAACATAACGCCGTCCATATACATACATACATACATACATATAAATATATATGTATGTATGTATGTATGTATGTATGTACGTGCAGAGACATAATATGAATGCAACTAACTGCGTACGTATTTGAAACTTTGTTAAAAGCGTCATCGTACGGAATAGAATGCATAAGAAAGGGAAGAGAAAAAGAGAGAGAGGGAGAGAGAGAGAGAGAGTGCTTCGTCCTCGTCGACGTAAGAATTCCGATACCGCCTATATGAGCACTCAAATATCACGATCGACGACCCTGAAGTGACACCCAACAAGAAGTCGATCCATCGTCGTCGTCGTCGTCGTCGTCGTCATCGTCGTCGTTGTCATCGTCGTCTATCTTTCATCCGGTTCACCTAAGAACGATTCAAGAATTGAGCAACGATTACTCGTCGTTTCTAATTCTATTGCAAAAGTCAAATTGACGTGTCCCTTATCTCTGTATATATGAATATATAATTTTTCTCATGTTTTTCTTTTTTTTTTTTTTCCAATCTGTTAAAAATCTCTTTCACTATGAAATTTTTACCATACTATGTTTTTCTGTCCTTATCGATGTTGAATGATTAATAAAAAAAAAAAAAAAAAAAAGAGAGGAGAAGGAGAGAATGGTTCAAAGAAAATAAAAAATGAAGTCTCGATCAATTTTATTTCTTTATTTTTCGTTTTCATCATCAACATCTTCATCTTCTTGTTCTTCTTCTTCGTTTTTGTGTTCCCGTTCTTCTAGTACCTCTTCTTGTTCCTCTTATTCTTCTTTTTCCTGTTATCCTACCGTAACGCCCAGATCAGGTAGGTAACTGTGTCAGCAGGACTGCCGGTGTACCTGAGATCAGGCCAAGAAGAGGTTGTGTAATAAGGCGGAGCAAGTTAAAGATCCAGAGGGATCCCTTCTGGATCTTTAAGATCTCTCTTTTGTATTGCTTAGCTATCCTTCTCCTCTTCTACTAACATCACCATCATATCCATTCCTCCTCCACGATTTAACAAACTATAAATATCCATTCATCCGTCGATCCATCGATTCATCCATCTAAAAAGATAAATTTGAGAGAGACATTTTATTTAATAATAAAGAAAAAAGAATCTCGAATATATAATGTTTAATAACAAAACAACAAATATTGACGTAAATCGTCGTGATATATAGATTAATATAATAAAGTGTTTGTGGCCAATTAAATAATAACGCGTTTATTATTGGATATCATCTTGGGTTATTCGTAGATAGATCATACGATAATCTTGAGAAAAAAAATAGAAAAAAACAAAAAAACAGTATAAGCATCGAACATAGGCATAGGGTGGCAACTATAACGGTCTCTTCACATACTCTATCTGCCCTAAAGCACGACGAAAGTGGACGCCTACTGACCTAAACCGACCGTAGAGTTTCGTGTCCGCGGTGGCACGCGTTAAGAAACAGGAAGAGAGACCGTATAATATATACATATATATATACATACTTATATATATATATACAGTGGAAGAGTAAGACGGGATAACGAGCTCGTATAATGGGTGGTAGAAAGGTGGAACGGGAGTTGGAACCGTAATAATACACTATGGAAGAAGGAGAGGCAATATAAGAAGAAGAAGAAGAAGAAGAAGAAAAAGAAGAATAAGAGATGAAGAAAAAAAAAAAGAGGAACGTAAGAAAGAAACCAACAAACAAACGAAAAAAAAAAGAAAAAGAAAAACCGATCTGGTCCTAGGACAACAACGGACTCCATGGATCGGTAAAGTGGAATGTTGAAAAACCGGTAATACCGGGATCTGTGTAGAAATTAGACCGAATCGATTCGTTACTTGGACATAACCTATGATCCCTTTGGGAACAATTTGGGATCATTGTAATAACGAGATAATAATCGTCGGTGGAAATAAAATAATAATAGAAAGAAAGAGAATAGAACTGGGTGGTATCATTGAAAAAGTGGGATGAGTAGTGGTAGGAGGTAGGAGAACATTGTTTAACGATCAATCGATCGATCGATCGATCGATGGATGGATGGATGGATGGATGGATGGATGGATGGATCGATCGATCGAATGAATGATACTATATACCCGATGGTTTTTACTTGGTTAATCATCATCGTGTAATACTTACGAAGATTTGGACCACCTAAGAAGAGAATAATAGAATAGAGTCCATTAAGTGGACCGGAAAGAAGATCTCGAAGAATATATCGAGAACGACGGTGTCTTTGTAGTCTGATCTTGGAACAACCGAGTCTCTTTCTTCTTTAAGACAAGAGAAAGGATGAAATAGAGAGAGAGAGAGAGAGAGAGAGAGAGAGAGAGAGAGAGAGAGAGCGAAAGAAAGAAAGAGAGAGTCTGTATGATTAGAAAAAGTGGATGATCTCATAAGGGACACGAAAACGTCATAAAAGGAAGGAATTTTCCGCGAACGACGACCGGTTTTCAAATGATTCTCAAATGAAGAAAAAGAAGAAGAAGAAGAAGAAGAAAAAGAAGAAGAAGAATTATAGGAAGAAGAGGAGAAGAAGGAGAAGGAGAATGGAGAAGAGAGAAGAGGAAACAAATCCCCTGCGAGAAAGACGGGTGGGGTGTCGGTACAGTTGCAAAGGTGAATTAGTTGCCTGGGAGGTTACGGAGCGAGTAAACGACAGAGATAGAGAGAGAGAGAGAGAGAGAGAGAGAGAGAGGAGAGATAGAGTGAGCGTGTTCTCTCGATGGTGGGAGGATTCCGGCGTGTCCAGCGGGTAGGAGTGGTGCACCAACACTATCCACCTCCAAAGTCGCAAATCGACTTGTACGGTGGAAAGGGAAGGACAAGTCGCGCGACGCTGCTGTTGCTATTGCTCTTGCTATTGCTATTGCTATTGCTGCGGTTGCTGCTGGTGCTGTTGCTGCTGCTGCTGCTGCTGCTGCTGCTGCTGCTGTTATTGGAGGTTCTCCTCGAGAAAGGAGAAAAGGGTTTTGTCGGGGGAAAAAAGAAGAAGAAGAAGAAGAAGAAGAAGAAGAAGAAAAGGATTTGCGAGAAGAGAAGGGAGAGTTGTGTGTGGAAGTAAGGAGGTGGAAGGAGGAGGAAGAGAAGGAGGAAGAGAAGGAGGAGGAGGAAGAGAAGGAGGAGGGCAGGTCGCGTGCCGGCACGGTGCTACTCTCGACTGAAAGAGAGTATACCGACGTCTCTCACGGTAAACACTATAGAAATCTCTCGGTATAGTATCGTGGTGTAATATACGTACACAAGTAAAGAGACGGAAACGTTAGAGCAACGGTTTGAGTTCCTTCGTAAAAAGTCGTAGATACCCTTTCGTCGTCGTCATTGTCGTCATAGTCGTCATAATTATCGTCATCGTCATCGTCATCGTCGTTCTCCTCGTGGCTCACCTATCTATCTATCTACCTACCTACCTACCTACCTACCTACCTACTTACTTAACAGCCTACCCAACAACCAACCTACGGGTACAGTCTCCCCGCCCAATCGACAATACAGCATAGTGATCTCTTCTAAACATCATAGAGATCTCCTCGAACATCACACACACACACACACACACACACACACACACATATATATATATATGTATACGCATGCATATAATATACATAAACACGTACATAAGGTTTAATAAAATATAAACTCTTTTTGTTTTTATTCCGTTCGTAAGTAGTTTGAAAAGTTTTTGGCTCGGCTTTGCTCGAGTATAAGATGATAATCGAGACACGATACATTCGAATTCAGAGCAGCGAGTAAAATAAAGATAAAAAGAAGAAAAGAAAAAAAAGAAACAAAAAAAAAAGAAGA
>NC_140828.1:1325000-1327500 GCF_050613455.1 Vespa mandarinia | reverse complement strand
GGTATCGCGTTACTCTGAATATTTATGAACTCGTCTTGTCGCGTTTGGAAATCCTTTCCCAAGGAATCAATACTAAAAGGGAAAAGAAATAGGAATAGAAATAGAAATAGAAATAGAAATAGAAATAGGAAAGAAAGAATGAAAGAGGATTTGAGAGGAAGATCGAGAAAAAAGAAAAAGAGATCGAGATCGTCACCTCTCTTCCGTTTCTTTTATCATTGGACACGCGTACATATTTACGTACTTACATACATACATGCATACTTATTTATTTATTTATTTATTTATTTATTTATTTATCTATTTATTTATTTATTTATTTATTTACGTCGTATCCGCCGTCGGCTCGAAATCACACGACAGACGAACACGTCGACGAAATCTTGATTCGTACTCCTGCCAAGCGCCGTCTACGAGAATGATAATCGCTTTGCCCCCCCCCTCCCCTTCCCCTCCCTCTCCCTCCTCTCGCCTCACCCCTTCTTCCCTCTCTTCCCTTTCTCCCTCCCTCCCTCCCTCCCTCCCTTCCTGCCATCACCGTTCTTCTCAATCGGTCCTCTTAACCATTTATATTTAGAAAGTTGAAAGATTTTTCTTTCCATCTTTCTTTTTTCTTATTTTCTTTCTTGTTTCTTCTATTTTTTTTTCCTCTTCCTCCCCCCCCCTGCCCTTGTCCTCACCATCCTCGTTATCCTCCAAGAAAAAAAGAAACAAGAAGAAAAAAAAAAAAAAAGGAAAGATAATCGCGATCATTTTTACGATCGTTACATCGTAGATCTTTTTTTGAAATAATTGTTAATGATCATTATAAACGTAGATACTAATTTTTTTTTTTTTTGTTTTTTTTTTTTTTAATGATAAACATGATATTAGATCCTCTCAAACGTAGATCTTTTTTTTTTTTTTTTTTTTTTCTTCTTCTTCTTTTTTTAATGTAATTGATCTCAATGAAATAATCGACGTTGTTAATAATTGATAAATTCCGAATCGATCTCGAAGTTTCAATTAATTCCTACCTGTTTCTAATTTCTAATCTCTCTCTCTTTCTCTCTCTCTCTCTCTCTCTCTCTTTCTTTCTCTCTCTCCCTCTCTATTTTCTTTTCTTTTTTATAATAAAATCTCATTTAGAATCGTTTGGTGTATCGATTGATCGATCGATGGATTGATCTGTCTCCCTATCCTCTATCCTCCTTTTATCTATTTCTATTTCCATTTCCATTTCCATTTCTATTTCTATTTCTATTTCTATTTCTATTTCTAAATCTAAATCTCTCTCGACCAGTTTTCAAACTGCGCTTGCGATTCCCTGTCAAGCTTATACGCCTACGTTCTTCCTTATATCACAGAACGCTTCGTTCCGCAAAAGCTATGTTCTCTCTCTCTCTCTCTCTCTCTTTCACTCTCTCTCTCTCCTCTCCTCTCCTTTCCTCCTCCTCTCTCTCTCTCGCACTCATTCATTCTTTCCTTCTTTCTCTGCCGTCTTCCTCGTTCATAAATTTACGTTACCTATCCCGTCCGTCGCGATCTTAGAAGCAACGATAGACACGATGCAAGTACTTAACTTAGGTACTCAGAAGACTCATGATGCGGACCGTGCCCATGTCCAAGGACAACAATTTAACTCGAAAGTAAACGGCGTCGATAAATTTTGAAAAAGGAACAATATCGTTTTACCTCTTGTATTTCACGTCGATAACCCTTAAGAATTAGAATGATATTTGGTAAGGAACGGTAGCGCGAGATTATTTCAAACGCCCACGATTTCTCTATCTGTCTATCTATCTATCTATCTATCTATCTATCTATCTATCCATCCATCCATCTATTTATCTATCTTTCTCTAACAGACACATTCTCTCTCTTTCTCTCTTTCTCTATAACATTGGTTTCGATTACCAATCGATAGAATTTGTTCTTTACGAGACCAGAAATATACATATCTTTATATATGTATTTGTTATGTATTATTCATAGACGCCATTACGCTTTTGGGGGATGATCGTAAGATTAAACTTTAGAGAAGTATGAGAGAAACTTGGCGCCATTTAACACTTTATTCATCGTTATCAAAAAAAAAAAAAAAAAGATAGAAAGAAAGAAAGAACAAAATCTAAACAACTAATATAAATATTTAACATAATTAGATTTTTAATACGATCAATTCTTTCTAATTCTTCACTCTCTCTCTCTCTCTCTCTCTCTCTCTCTCTCTCTCTCTCTCTCTCTCTATTTCTCTTTCTCTTTCTCTCTCTATTGTTGGCTACGATTAGGAAAGTTTATTGTTATAAACTAAATCAAACGATTGAAAATAATTACTCGATAATTATAAATCAATTGAATTAAAGATACATGAAAATATGTATTTACGTATTCGATATGAGATAGGGTCAAAAGTTCGAAGGATCGATAATTAAAAATTGATTTCAGCGAGACTTTTTAGGCTACTCTTTCTATATTTTTTTTTTTTTTTAGATTAACTTTTAGATTCTAATATTCGCGT
>NC_140828.1:1317500-1322500 GCF_050613455.1 Vespa mandarinia | reverse complement strand
GAGATCAGGGATGACAATAGGCTACGATCATATGTATATGTGTCTGTCTGTCTGTCTCTCTCTGTCTCTCTCTCTTTCTCTCTCTCTCTCTCTCTCTGTCTCTCTCTCTTTCTCTCTCTCTCTCTCTCTCTCTCTCTCTCTCTGTCTATGTATTATACTATATTCTGTCTGCTATGTATGTCTGTATGTGTCGGATCATCATTGGATGAAGTGAATAAAGAAAGAAAGGTTAAAGAGGGAAAAGGCGAAGGCAGAAAAAAAAGTGAGAGAGAGAGAGATAGATAGAAAGAGAGAGACATAGAGAGAGATAGAGAAAGAGAGAGAGAGGGAGAGAGAGAGAAAGGATAAGCAACAGAGAGTCAGTTGACTAACAAACGATGATTTCGTCGTACTGCGTGAATATTTCATGAGAAAACCGTAGATATACCGTACGGAAAGGAGAAGGTAAAAAGGGAGGGAGAAGAAAAACATGGGGGAGAGATTCTGTCTCACTCTCTCTCTCTCTCTCTCTCTTTTTTTCTTTCTCTCTCTTTCTTTCTGTCTTTCTCTCTCTTTCTTTCTCTCTTTCTCTCTCTTTCTTTCTCTCTTTCTCTCTTTCTCTCTGTCTTAAAAGCAAGTGAGATCACGGTCGACGAATTCAAAGGATCGATTCGTTGGATACGATGAATCCGATGGGATCGATTGGATCGGTCATTCGATTCAACGAAAGAAAGTTAAAAGAGAAGAAAGAACGAGAAATCAGGCCACCCGAAGAATTTTTACTCCCCGATGTTTGTTAGGTACCGTAAACAAAATTCATGAAAATCTATTCGAGATTTTTTCGCAAAGATTTCCAAATTTTGTATATTTATTTATTTGAAGTATAATCGTTGGTAAGGAAGAAAAAAAAAAAAAAAAAAGAAAGAAAGAAAAAGAACCCCTTCTCTCTCTCTCTCTCTCGCGACGATCTCTAAATGTTATATTGTATTGTATATTTGAAAGTTCAATCGAAGCGAATAAGAAGAAGAACGAAAAAGAAAGATTTGATATTATCCGATATTAAAAAATCTTTCATATAATATTCTAATCAAAATCAACATCAACATTAACATTAACATTAACATCAACGTCGTCCTCGTCGTCATCGTCGTCGTCATTGTTTTTGTTATTGTTATTGTCATCGTTACTGTAAAAGATATAAACGGATAATCGACAACAAGAACGTTTTTTACGGGAGTTTTATTTTTACGGAAGCGAACGTTTTCAGGAAATGAAAGTCTCTCTCTCTCTCTCTCTCTCTCTCTCTCTCTCTCTCTCCTTCTCTATCTCTCTCTCTCTCTCTCTCCTTCTCTCTATCTCTCTATCTCTCTCTTTATCTTTCGCGTTTGCTTTCGGACTGAGAGTTACGCGCCTCACCTCGTATTTGTTACGAGCAACCTATCAAACTGCGTTATTATTACATTGTTCTTTCTCAAAAGGAAAATTTCGCTTCTGGATTATATTCGTGTATCCGTAGATATTACGATCTACCAATTATCGATCCAATTAAACCTGTTGTTGTTGTTGCTGCTGTTGCTGCTGCTGCTGCTGCTGCTGCTGTTGGCAGCATCAAGGTAGGATAGATAAGTTAAGAAGGGAGAAAAGAAAAAGGAGGGAGGAAGAGAAGAAGAAGAGGAAGAAGAAGAAGAAGGAGGAGGAGGAAGAGGAGAAGGAAAAGGAGGGTAAGAGGGTAGACAAAAAGCGACGACAAGTTAACGGTTTAATTAGAAGGCCGCTTTCTAAAATCTCCGA
The DNA here is from genome assembly GCF_050613455.1 of Vespa mandarinia. NCBI lineage: Eukaryota > Metazoa > Arthropoda > Insecta > Hymenoptera > Vespidae > Vespa > Vespa mandarinia. The sequence goes on along the minus strand of NC_140828.1, from coordinate 1,320,730 downwards.
TCGAATTCACCGTCGCTCGGACATCGATCTCGAAGCGTGGCATCGCTCGATCTTTCTCTCTCTCTGTCTCTCTCTCTCTGTCTCTCTCTGTCTATCTCTCTGTCTGTCTATCTATCTCATTCTCTGTCTTACTCTTACTCTTACTCTTACTCTACTTTATTTATCTCGTTCGCAGATTTCACTCCTTTTAAGCTTCTTATCCTTTGGCGATAGATCTATACGAGAGAGAAACATGGTCGCACGCCCACGCATTAATATTAAACGTATCCCTATCTCTTTCTCTCTCACCTTCTCTAAGTATCTATATATCCATCTATCTATCTATTTATCTATTTATCTATCTGTCTATCTATCTATCTATGTTCTAACACATGCTTCCGTACGTTCGAATTATATTAGGACGTAAAAAAAAATCGCGACGGATCGATATCGATCTATCGATCGATCGATCGATCGCTATCTTTTTTTACGGGCACCTTCCTTCCTTCTTTATTTCCTTTCCTTACCTCTCCTTCTCTATCGATTGAGAAAATCATCTACTTTAGTATGATCATGATCATGATCATGATGATGATGATGATGATGATGATGATGATGATGATGATGATGATGATGATGATAATAATGATGGTGGTGGTGGTGAGATTGCTGGTATGGTGATAGAGAAAGATTGTATTTGCTTTAAAGAGATTAAAGTTATTCGCAAAAGCGAATGGACGAAAGGACGAAAAGTCATTTTCAAGAGTTTTACGTTCTGACCGCACCGCACGACTTTCCATCGGTATAGCCAGGAGCGGTCATATTTTAAATCGGGGCTCAAGAAAAGATTTCGCAAACTCGGATATCCGCCGGCGGGCAGAAGCCATTTTGAGCGGAACTAATAGTCCGAGAAAATGATCGTAAAGTGTATATATATATATTATATATATATATATATATATATATACACTTTATAGACAAGGGTATGACAGTGTGTTTGTTTGAACGCCTATAGTGTCGACACGAACCAACGGATTTCGCTCAGAGTTCTTTCTTCGATGTTGAGAACTACTTTGTCACCGGATGTACTTCTCTTTCTCTCTCTCTCTCTCTCTCTCTCTCTTTATGTTTCTTTTTCTCCTTTAACTATATAGTAGGTACATAGTAATCCATGTGATCTTCGATAAGAAAGAATTTCTCGTTCTTTATTGTATTATTAACTCTAGTAAAAAAAAAAAGAAAGAGAAAGAGAGAGAGAGAGAGAGAGAGAGAATTAAAGAGATAAAGAGATAGATAGATAGATAGATAGATAGACAGAGAGAGAGAGAGAGAGAGAGAAAGAGAGAAAGAGTGGGGTGGGGGGTGGTGGTAGGTAGAGAAACCGACACGTGGAAGGAGTGGCAGGATCGATTAAATTTCTCAATAACGTCGAGAGCACGCGTATTATTAATCGCCGCAATTATAATCCTCCGTTGAATGCTACGTTAGTAAAAGGAATGCGAGCGATTTTTTCATACGCTTTCCGCAACTTCGTAAGAGTTCTCTCTCCGTGTGTGCATCGATATGCTCATTTATAGAGAGTGAGACAGAGACAAAAAGAGAAAGAGAAAGAGAGAGAGAGAGAGAGAGAGAGAGAGAGAGAGAGAGAGAGGGAGGGAGAGAGAGAGAGAAATAAAGAATGAAAAAAAAAAAAGAAAGATAAAGATGGAGAATAATAATTGGATAATTTTCGAACGGAACCTAATTATTTTCAGACGGACGTTTAACCCGCTTGTTACTCCGAATGAAGGTGAACGGTACCTATATTATTATTGGTAGAAAGATGAAAAGAGTAAGAACGTATGAGTGAGTGAGTGAGAGAGAAAGAGAGAGAAAGAGAAAAAAAAGAGAGAGAGAGAGAGAGAGAGAGAGAGAGAGAGAGAGATGGACGCTCTGGTACTGCTGCTGCAAAATGAGAGGAAGAGTATTTTATATATATATATATATATATATATATATATATATATATATATATATGCGAGAGGAAACATGGATGACACGGTTTTTCCTTGAGAGAATCGAGATTAACATCATTTTGATGCATTGTCTACACTTAAAAGATCTTTTGTTACATCGAAAGAAGAAAGTCTAACCGAACTCGATATATCCATTAATAGAATAGTTCTTTTTCTTTTAAAAAAGGATGAGTGACAAAAAAAAAATATTCTGATCTTCTGACGCGTTACTAAGTAAACAAACAAGCAAGCAAGCAAGCAAGCAAGCAAGTAAGTAAATTTACTTAGCTAACTTCAGATAGAAATTCGTAAAAGTCTATTAAACACTTTATCTAAGAAATCTCCCACTCTACTATCCCTCCCTCTTTTACTTTTTTTTTTTTTTTTTTTTTTTTTTTATAAAAATCATGGTGTTAAAGATTCGATGATTTCTAACAGGCTCAAATCGCGCACACATATTCGCCATGTATAATCTCACTGAAAGAGATCATTCATTACCTACATTACGTGTATTGCAACACAATACTATTACTTCTACCGATTCATTTCTCTTGCTCCATCCTCGTCGAGGATCAGCCTTGAATCACTCCGCAGGATCTACATTGAATTTCGATTAACCTCGATCTTACTCTATCTCTTTCTCGCTCTATCTATCTATCTATCTATCTATTTATCTCTCTCTCTCTCTCTCTCTCTCTCTCTTTCTCTTTCTTTTTCTATTCTCGTTCTTCCGATTAGATATTAGTTTACTTCCATCGTAAACGAATTGAAACGGTACTTAAACGATTTTCTTTTAATATTCCATTATAAACCAACGTGATATTACACGTTAACTTGAATATTAAACGTTTTGCGAATGATAAATCAATGTTTTCCATTTAATGATTTAACATTAATAATTATTTCACGATCTATCTTCGCGTATAAATAAGATATTTAATAAAACAAATTTGATGACGTGGTATAATCGTACAAATGTGCATTCTTTAAAGATAAATAAACGTTAGAAAAGATTTCTGTATAAAGTTTTTCTATTCTCCGATCAATGGTATAACCATAGGATTGTATACTATGTGTATTTATCGTTTGGTGTTGTCGTTTTAGAAAATAAAATTAAAAGAGAAGAGAATATACGTACGTGTAAGTACGTGGGCGAGGAGTCGTCTTCTCGTGTCTTCTTTTTCTTCTTCTTCATCTTCTTCATCTTCTTCTTCTCCTTCTTCGGTACGACGATAGCCGTCTTGAGAGAATGAAACG
>NC_140828.1:1307500-1312500 GCF_050613455.1 Vespa mandarinia | reverse complement strand
ACAAACAAACAAGTATTATGTTCCTTTGCGAAGAAGAAGAAGAATAAAAAAAGAAAAAACATTTCATAGGTACTTCTTTCGCAGTAAGAAAAAGAGAGAGAGAGAGAGAGAGAGAGAGAGAGAGATAGAGAAATAGAGAGATAGAGAGAGAAATAATGATTTAAACGTAGAGACATCAATGCTTTCGGTGACTTCAATGCCTGTAACGTCGTGTGATTTAAAAACTTAAAATTCCAAGAGAAAAGGTTCATAGCTAATATTAAGTAAATATATATATATATATATATATATATATATATATATCGGTATAGGAGATGCATATAGATATGTTAACATTGAAAATTATTACTGGTATTAATCATGACAATTTTTATTATTCGCTCATGATATATAAATAATAATTAAGATCCAATAACATGAAAGAATTCGGGCATAAAAAATACGAGACACGAGTCTCACCGGGCGAATTAAAATACGAGAAGCGAGTGAACGCTTCGCTACCTCGATTGATTTACGATCGATTAATAAAATACATTGGCGAAAAGCACGTGCCGTTTTATGGTAAGGACAGTGAACGTGCACGTCGATAAAATTTTTTTCTACTTGTGTTGAAAATTGCCATATCCCTTCGTTTGAGAAACTACCTACTTACCTACCTACCTACCTACCTACCTACCTACCTACCTACCTACCTACCTACCTACCTATCTACGTAAATCTGAATAATATATTTTGAGTCCCGAAAATCGTTACGATTTATATATATAATATATATATATAAGATGTTTCTTTTAAATATATATATATATATATAAGAAGCATTTATCATGGTTAGCCCTCGATGCAATGATTTATTAACGTTCTCCTTCTTTTCGTCTTAATATTCGTTGAGAATTTATATGGCGTTGCCCGACGATTACACGTCGTTTCTTTTTCGAAGACGGCCTTTCACTTCTTTCCTCATCGTTCACGATTCCAATATTCGTCTCTGTTCGTCTCCTCCCTATCCCACTCTCTCTCTCTCTCTCTCTCTCTCTTTCTTTCTTTCTCTGTCTCTCTCTCTCTCTCTCTCTCTCTGTCTCTCTCTTTGAGTACCATTCTCTGTACTTTAACAATGGCGTTTTGTCAGGGCATGAGAAAGAAAGTTGAAAGTATCGTCGAATAAATGTGGTCAGTTATAATAATTCAAAATTTATATACCATCGTTATATAGTACAACATATATATATATATATATATATATATATGTGTGTGTGGTACGATATATTGAAAATTTGAAATAATAATATTAATAATGAAAAAGAATGTATTGAAATAATGAAATTTTCATTTGAATATGTTTTTACACAGGTCACCCGCGAGCAGAGAGACGGAGAAAGGCCGAGGGTGACAGAAACAGTGTGATGAGTGGATACCTCGGTAGCATCACCCTACCCCCGACGTTGTTGCACGACCCGAAGTATCCTCCAGCCATGCGGGAGAAGGACTCAAGTCCTCGAAAGATGCCGGGCCACATAAGCCCGAAGCAGGCGAGTATTTATCCATTGAGCGTGCGAGTACCAGACGTCGAGGAATTACCGTACGATCTCAGTCATGGACATGGTCGTGGGCTATCAAGTCCGACCTTGAACCAGCAACAGCAACAACAACAACATCATCATCAGCATCATCAGCAACAACAACAACAACAACAACAACAACAGCCACATATGAGTCCTGCGGCAAGACCACCGCAGCCTCATCAACAGGATGAGCTTGATTGTGAGCCACTCGATTTACGTGTCGATCATAAAAAGGAAAGGCTCAGGGACGAGAATCAGAATGAGATAGAGGTGCTCAATCAGAACAGTTTAGGTGGTGGTCTACCTTATCATACAGTCCTATTTCCTCAACATCATGCCGTTCATCCATTGGTACTCGAAGCTATGTATAGATCGCATCATCATAATTCAACCGTGACGGATCTACCGAAGATTCAAGTTAGAGCACTACCTACTATGGTACCATTACCACCTAATAGATTTTCATCGACTACTTCTTCCACTTCCTCATCTTCTTCCTCGCAACTCAATGCCAGAATACCAAGTCCGATCGGTACTACCAATACTACTACTATTGCTACTACTAATCAACAACAGCATCAATCTGCTCAACAATTAAATAACAATCAATCTCAAGCGCAACAACAGCAGCAACAGCAACAACAACAACAACAACAGCAACAACAATCGCAATCGCAACAACAGCAACAAACTACTAGCCTACCGCCTTACTCCATTACCGTTCAAGCCGGTCTTAAACCCAAGGACAGATACTCGTGTAAATTTTGTGGCAAGGTTTTCCCACGATCGGCAAATCTCACTAGACATCTACGAACTCATACAGGGGAACAACCATACAAATGTAAATACTGCGAGAGGAGCTTCAGTATTTCGAGTAATCTTCAACGTCACGTTAGAAATATTCATAATAAAGAGAAACCGTTCAAGTGTCCCTTATGCGAGAGATGCTTCGGACAACAAACAAATTTGGATAGACATTTGAAGAAACACGATGCTGACGGTCCGACGATATTAGATGAGGTTAGATCTAGGTATCACGGACAATTACCTAGAGCCGATGATTCCTATTTCGAAGAGATACGCAGTTTTATGGGAAAGATAACGTCCCAAAGACAAGGTATACCTTATTTCCCAGGTCTATTGAGTCAAGCTCAAGACGATTTTAGAAGTGACAAACAACAGTTGCAATTGGAAGAGAAGAGAGGTGACTCATCTTATTTCAGTGATCGAGACAACCTTAGTTCAAGGTCGAGTAGCACAACTAGTAGACCTGAGAGTGTACAGGAAGAACAAAGAGACGTCAATTCTCCGCCATTATCACCTGGAAATAATACCTGAATAATACAACTTTTATATTTTCCTCCTACGTGAATCTTATCTCATTTTTAGGGAACAAACCTAAGAAAGGGATCGACGATTACAATAAACAAACAAACATTATATTATATATATATATATATATATATATATATATATAATTTATAAGAGATCGTAGAAATCGAAACCAAGTATATATTTTTAATTAATATCGAATTCCATTCCAATGAGAGAAAGAGACAATCGAAATGGTGTGTATGAACATTTGTGTGACTATCCAATCACGTTGTGCCTTCTTACTATTAGAAAATATAGGGGAAAAGCTTAATGTAAATTAGTATCTCGATTAGCTTAGTAGAACTCGCGCGGAGAGAATCAAGCGGAAGTAGTCGATAACGCGAAATCGATTAAGTAAAAAAAAGACAGGGAAAGAAAGAGAAAGAGAGAGAGAGAGAGAGAGAGAGAGAGAAAAAGGGAAATACAGATTAGGAAGGAGAAAATTCTTCGAGTTAGCTTTCGAAATCAACGAGAGTAAAGTAGAGTTTCCTCTTTCATCGCGGATGCTGTCGCAACCACGAGATATTATGAACGGCGCGATAAAACCTGCTCGCTTCTCCACGATCGAGCGAGTTTTAAGGAGTACGACTCGGTGCAAGGTACTTAGTTACATATTTACAAACGATTCTAAAACCCCCATTGAGCTATTTTATATATATATATATATATATATATATATATATATATTTCGTTTTTATTATATTACATAGAAAGTTATAATAATAGACCTCGTATAAATCATTATTATTACCTGGACGAAATATATAAGTAAATATAGAATTTTATTCGTGAAATTTTTCGATATCAATATTATTATATTAAGATTGATATCAATAATCCATATACTCAATATATTCATATAACGAACGACCGGCAATACATTAATTAATCGTTTTATCAAAGAAAGTGAGATAGAGAGAGAGAGAGAGAGATAGATAGATAGATAGATAGATAGAGATAGATAAAGAGATAGAGAAAGAGAGAGAAGGAGAGAGATGAAAAACAAAGATAGAGATAGGATAGAGAGATAGATGATAGAAGAAGAAATTATGATTGGTTCCTGTGGAACGGGACGAACGACTTCTCGATTTTACGATCTAGAAAGTGAATTTAGAACGGTCGAACGTAATTTGCGATAGCAGTTTGTCTACGAGGAAAGAAAAAAGAAAAGAAAAAAAGGAAAAGAAATGGAAAATAATGAAAGAAATATAAAAAAGAAAAGAAGGAAGGAAAAAAGAGAGAGAGAGAGAGAGAGAGAGAGAGAGGGATAGAGATAGAGGATAGGTATATAGATAAAGAAAAGAAAAAGAAAGAGATATTATAATATTTGTTTAGAAATGAAGTTAGGCTGATGATTCGTTGGCTCGCTCCGCTCGTTGGTGGTTACTCTCTCGCTTAGTAATTATAACGTTTATTAATTACGGAGTGGAAGGAGTGACAAGAGTGGAAAAACATTTCCTGTTGACATGATCACGATGATGACGTAGACCACGTAGACGACGACGACGACGACGACTATGATGATGATAATGATGATGATAATAATAATGATGATGATGATGATGATGATGATGATGATGATGATGATGATGATGATGATGATGATGCTCGAAGGATAGTTAATATACAAAAGTAATTTCACCGAAACGTAACGAAGAAAAAGAAGCGATAAGACGTTTTACGTGTTTCGAAAAAAGACGAAAAAAGAAAAAAAAAAAAAAGAGAAAGAAAAACAAAAAAAAAAATTCTAATCCAAGTTATCCACGACAAGTTCTTGAATGATTCCCCCCCTCCCCTCCCCACGAATGATTCATATCGATGTAAATCTATCCTAACTAACTATTTCTTATCTCTTTTTCCTCCATTCCTCTCTCTCTCTCTCTCCCGCTCTTTCTCTCTCTATCTCTCTCTCTCTCTTCGTTTATTTTCACCATTATTTTTAACATTAATCGCGAATGAGGGATCCTTTAACTTTCTAGAGTTTCTCTATATCGACACACGGGTGTCGATGGATATAACGTTTTGTTAGAAGCCATTAGACCTTTTGCCAGATCTCTTTTAACT
>NC_140828.1:1277500-1302500 GCF_050613455.1 Vespa mandarinia | reverse complement strand
AATGCTACACACACTTATCTTAAGTGAGATGCTATAACTCGATGACACGGAAATGTCCTGTTTCTTTTTCTTTTCTTTTTTTTTTTTCTTTCTTTTTTATAAATGGTAAACATAACACATTCATATTTCTTAATTCTCGATAGTTAATCATGATGTATACTGTGTATATTTATTAATTTGAAAATCTTTAAAATCGATAAATCTTCTTCTCCTTCTTTTTCTTCTAATTAAATTTGAAAAATAATAGTCTACATTAATATTAATAGACGTGTTATATTATTTTGTATCTGTACTTTCGAAATCTTTTTAACTATATATATATATATTTTTTTCTTCTTTTTCTTTTCGTAAAAAAAAAAAAAAAGTCAGTCTTATTAGTAGCTTGAAGTTATTCGTGGGGAAAGAAAAAAAAAAAAAAGAAAAAAGGAAAAAACTTTTGATGAAATTAAAAATATTATCGAGAGAGAATTCGATTATTTTTTATAAGTTAATTTACGTCGATTAAAAGGGAAAGTACGTTGTAATAATTAATGTTACGAAAAAAAAAGAAAAAAAAAAAAAAAAAAAAAAAAGATACTGATGATTATTTCCACGGGACGGATTCTAATGACCATTGCTGTTCGACGTTTCCATTGCAATCTGCTATCACAAGACCCTCCTTTGTATCGGCCACATATTGAAGACACATTTCGGAAGACTTATGTAAAATTATTCTTTTCTAAAAGATAGAAAGAAAAAAAGAAAGAAAGAGAAAAAAAGAAGAAGATAGATAAATAATCATTATCGTTCATTAATGTCAATAATTATGAAAGTAAAGATCAAAATCATTTGATATACAAAAATAGTCTACGCTATTTTTTTAAATTATTAAAATCACATAAAGGAATTATTTTTCTTTTTCTTTTTCAACAATAAAATATACTTATTCTTTTTTTTTTTTTTTTAATGTTCCTTTCGTTATAGATAAATCATTTAGAAGATAACTTTTAGATTAACTTTCATAATTATATTTAAAAATGATAGATTCGTATAATAATATTATTTTATAAAAAAAAAAAAGAAAAAAAAAATTACTTTGAAGAGAATCTATCTTGAATGCTATGTACATACACATATATATATATACATACATATATATATATATATATATATATATATATATATATTTCATTGATCTTACCTTTTCGTCATATCGCCATTTTTGTTTATCGAGACCATTACAGGCCATTATTTTTACTCTTGGCCTTGTATGTAACGTATCGCGTTCAGGTGCATCCAAGCAAACACTTTCGTCCGTCATTACAACGCCAGTTTTAGTCATGATGAACATTTGAGCAAGAATCGAACGTGATACGCACGGCTCGAGAACGGCATATGCCGAAGGTTGAGAGTACGAAGCTTTTGACAGAGGACGCATGATGCATTTCCTTGTAATCACGTGTACGATCTATATACGAAATTTTTTTAGATTATACGTATGTATATATATATAAATTTTTTTTTTTTCGAAGATTTAATCACTTGCTGTGGAAAGAAATTCACGATTGCATGTGCCAGAACAGTCGAGTGCAAATCACTTTAGGACGCGTTTAGGATTCTACATTGTCTTGTCATTTATTTGTACAAATAATATCACTGGCTTCACTATCATTTTTCATTTTACAGTTTGAGGTCAATGCTGATAATTTTACACGATGAATTGCAAAGTTATCAGTGCATGTTTCTTTCTGCAACAAATATCTGACGACGTGTGTAACAAAAGGATCTCGACGTGCGTGGCACGTCTTTCCACTGCAAGTACGATTAAAAAGAGATAATGCCGATAGAGACCTTGCCGAAAAATCGATTATCCTTTGGAAAAAAATGTTCAGGCCAAACATTGTCCAAATACCATTCGAAATTCTTACATCGTAATTTTTCTCGCAAAGCTAATCTCGATCTAACTTGTTGTTTGTCCCTTAATCTGGCTGCCTCTATAATATAAAATAATATCGATTAATAATATAATATATGACACTTTGATAATTAGGTTAAAAAAACCAAAAAAAAAAAAAAAAAAAAAAGGAAAAGATATACATTAAATGCATTTTAATAATTTTAAAAAGTTTCATTTAACTATTGACATATTGAACTTTTTGAATTAATTAAAATTTAATAAAAGGATCATTCTCACCGGGATTGAATTTGAAATAAAATTCGGCCCACTCGTCCATCCATACCAAAGCTACTCTGGCAAGATTCCCATAGAGTATTTCACCAACACCACCAGGGAATGTATATGGCGATGATTTTCGAAATAAATGGCCGACGTGTGAACAAGGAGCAATTTCTATGCTACCACCGCATTGCCAGACACGAAAGGATAGTTCTAAATTTTCACCACCCCAAATGCGCATTTGATCGTCGTAACTACCCAATTCAAAGAAATAATCTCTATTCATTGAAAATAATCCACCTGCCATGGCGGGTGTTCTAAATGGTTCTACCATGTTCTCACGTCTTTCTTTTAAAAGTCGACCATTCAGTGCTAACCAACGAAAATGTAAATCCCAATTAAACGCTCCCCAATGTAATTCCAATGATCTATACGATAAATAATGAATTCTATTAAATTAATACGATGTGAAATATTTGATATGAAAATATTTGATACGAAAAAAAAAAAAAAAAAAAAAAAAAAAAGAAAAGAAAAACATACCGTGTATAACTGAACGTATCGTCGTTGATAATATCGATAACAGGTGATACTACACGAGTTCTATTCTTTCCCACAGCTTCTAACAATGGTTCCAACCATCCTACAAACGTCATAATATTTAATTATATACAATGTATGTATTAATAAATTTTAATTGATCATCGAAAGATAACGTGATCAAATTTGCAAAAGCTTACCTACCAACCGTACATTCGCAATGGGCATCAAGAAAAGTGAGTACTTCACCTTTGGCTTCCTTTGCTCCTAAAAGTCTAGCATTAATCAAACCTATACGTTTTTCTGAACGTAATACTTTAGTTGAAACGCTCAATGTCCTTACATATTCATCCAATGGTCCTTTTAAAAATTCTAATCATAAAATACATATAGATAAATTTAATATATATATATATATATATATATATATATATATATATATATTGTAAATTTAATTGTAAATGTAATTTTATGTTTTCATTATGATAATTAATAATTGTTACCTCTATCACTGTCATCATCAACGAGTATTATTTCTTTTAATAATTTTTTAGATGATCTATTAATAACACTATGAACTGTTCTCAATAATGTACTCCATGCTTCATTATGAAATACTATAATTATCGACGTTCTAGGAAGATCGACTAAATTCATATACCTTGTAATACATCTAATGATGAATGAAGAGAGAGGATGAGAAAAAAAAAGGAACGCAAACAAAAAAACATAATGATAATAAATTAAGCACTATTATATGACATTTTATGACCTATTTTACTTACCTCTTTTTTCTTACATCAGGTAAAGAACGATTTAATGGTATTCTATCACTCGCCATTAAATTGAAACGATTTATTTGATAGAGCTGTTGCATTTTGATAAAATGTTTAGATGATATTATAACTGGTTCTCCATTTCTACCTTCAAATGGACGGGGATCAAACATATTTTTATTAATAATATCTAAAATACACAAACAATATAAATTACATATATATATGTGTGTGTATGTGTGTGGCGTATGTATCTGTGTGTGTATAAAATTATACATAGTTTGTTAACAATGAAAATATTCGATTTTACCTTTTGTAATGTTTGGAGTTTTCAATGGATCTACAGAATCTCCTATGTAACGACCTACTACCACATGAATACCCCGACGATCTAAATAATCTTGTCGATCATTTATAAATCTAGAAATAAATAATGATAATTAATTATCATTAAATAATATATATATATATATAATTATGGTAAAATGTTACTCACTTTAAGGAGACAATATCATTAGATCTGATTCCTTTAGATTTCTCTTTGCTTTTTGACCAAACTATAAATATTCCAATAACAATTATAATTGTAATGACTATCATATAAAAACGACATATTTTTCTTAATCTTGGTAGCATATTGTAGATCAAATGATCATTATTTATTATCAGCTTGAGATTGATAATGTATTACTGATTAAATTAATCATGCGGCTTCTCTTTTTGATATTTTACATGAATATATATATATATAGATATAGATATAAATTGTGTAAATTTATCAGAACATAATTTCCCTTATCATCCTTCTTTTAATGATTAGGTCAGGTCATTGCAATCATATCATTTTGATTAGATATTGTGTCATCTAGAAAATAATAAAACATAAAACTTTATATGAATGTGATTAATTCTCTGCAATAATTCATTTTTCAATGAGATATTTAATATGAAAGAATGCTTCACTTTTAATTCGTAATAAAAAAAAAACGTAGTAATAATAAAAAAAAAGTAGTAATAATAAAAAAGTAATAAATATGGATGAAGTAATATTCTTAGAAATAATATAATATTGGAATTTTAATCAGATATAGAAATATAAAAGAAATATTACAAAAGAAATATTACAGTTCATTTTAAGTAACAATTAGAAAGTAAATAATATTTGAGTTAAATATAAATAATTTAAGTTAGATATATTGTTGTCATCGAGACAATTTTGTTAAAAAAAGTCATAATTGTAGGATCAATGATTTAAAATAACATCATACTTCAAAATTCATAAATACTAATATTACTAACAGTCTTTTAATAAAAGAATTGAAGACATTAGTCAACAATTCAAACATTTTAAATTCTATTATAATTATAAAACAATAATGTATTAGTTAAATAAAGAATACTTTATCTAACCTAACCATATAAGATAAAGTAAAGTATAACTTTATATAAAATTGGTATAATATAATTCATCAAAATTCCACAAATCAAGAAGGAAACACAAGAATGTATTAACATATTATTACAAATTAATGTAATTTTAATGTAACTATTAAAACAAACTATATTTTTCAATTATATTACATTGTTTCGAAAAAAAACGAGAAAATTTGATATATCCTAAATTATTTTAACAGCCTATTCAAGTAAACAAAAACAACTTCTCCTAATCATATTGTTCCGAACAAAAAACAAAACAATATTCTTGAATCTAGAATACCTCACAAGTTACACTTTTAAGCACGACACAAAATTACTCGAATACAAGATTTCTACTTTATCGATAAATATCAGAATACGATATATAAATAGAAATATATATATCCATATATATATATGTATATATGTATATATGTATGTATATATATATATATATACACATATTCTGTTGTATTATATGCTATTATAATATATTATACTGCGTTATATTATCTTATCATATATTATATTTTATTGTAATGTGCTTTATTGTATTATATTGTACCATATTATATTTACGTTGTAATATAAATAAAAAACAAAACAAAAACGTTAAACAAAAAAAGAAATGCAATTTGTCTTCTAATAATACCGACCATTATTATTATCCAAATTATTCCTTTCATTTCGAAATTCTGATACTGGAAAAATATTCCCGTAAATCATCTTTGGTGATAGCCTCAGAAATTGAAACACCTTCTGATAAGTAATAATGTAGTATTCGAAAATACCAAATATGAAGAGAGAGAAATTCTCTCACAAATCTCGATCATAATAGCATCACATGAAATGCAAAGAGATAGAATGCAGAATCGAACCACACTATGGTAAGTTATATTCTCCTGTTCAAAAATCCAAGTTACTGGACATGTGAAAATTTTTCCCGTAAAACTGGAATTGTAACAGGATCATATGACGAGCGAAGAGGTGGCACGCGAGAACGTGCCACCTCCTGGTATGTCATGTTCTCCTGTTCAAAAATCCAAATTACGGAGACCGCAAACTTCTTTCCCGTAAAACTGGATTTGTATCAGGATCATATGACTTGCAAGGAGGTAGCACGTTCTCGCGCACTACCTCCTGGTAAGTTATATTCTCCTGTTCAAAAATCCAAATTACTGGGCCTTCGAAAATTTTTCCCGTAAAACTGGAATTGTAACAGGATCATATGACGAGCGAAGAGGTGGCATGCGAGAACGTGCCACCTCCTGGTATGTCATGTTCTCCTGTTCAAAAATCCAAATTACGGAGACCGCAAACTTCTTTCCCGTAAAACTGGATTTGTATCAGGATCATATGACTTGCAAGGAGGTAGCACGTTCTCGCGCACTACCTCCTGGTAAGTTATATTCTCCTGTTCAAAAATCCAAGTTACTGGACATGTGAAAATTTTTCCCGCAAAACTGGAATTGTAACAGGATCATATGACGAGCGAAGAGGTGGCACGCGAGAACGTGCCACCTCCTGGTATGTCATATTCTCCTGTTCAAAAATCCAAGTTACTGGGCCTTCGAAAATTTTTCCCGTAAAACTGGATTTGTATCAGGATCATATGACTTGCAAGGAGGTAGCACGTTCTCGCGCACTACCTCCTGGTAAGTTATATTCTCCTGTTCAAAAATCCAAATTACTGGGCCTTCGAAAATTTTTCCCGTAAAACTGGAATTGTAACAGGATCATATGACGAGCGAAGAGGTGGCATGCGAGAACGTGCCACCTCCTGGTATGTCATGTTCTCCTGTTCAAAAATCCAAATTACGGAGACCGCAAACTTCTTTCCCGTAAAACTGGATTTGTATCAGGATCATATGACTTGCAAGGAGGTAGCACGTTCTCGCGCACTACCTCCTGGTAAGTTATATTCTCCTGTTCAAAAATCCAAGTTACTGGACATGTGAAAATTTTTCCCGCAAAACTGGAATTGTAACAGGATCATATGACGAGCGAAGAGGTGGCACGCGAGAACGTGCCACCTCCTGGTATGTCATATTCTCCTGTTCAAAAATCCAAGTTACTGGGCCTTCGAAAATTTTTCCCGTAAAACTGGATTTGTATCAGGATCATATGACTTGCAAGGAGGTAGCACGTTCTCGCGCACTACCTCCTGGTAAGTTATATTCTCCTGTTCAAAAATCCAAGTTACTGGACATGTGAAAATTTTTCCCGCAAAACTGGAATTGTAACAGGATCATATGACGAGCGAAGAGGTGGCACGCGAGAACGTGCCACCTCCTGGTATGTCATATTCTCCTGTTCAAAAATCCAAGTTACTGGGCCTTCGAAAATTTTTCCCGTAAAACTGGATTTGTATCAGGATCATATGACTTGCAAGGAGGTAGCACGTTCTCGCGCACTACCTCCTGGTAAGTTATATTCTCCTGTTCAAAAATCCAAATTACTGGGCCTTCGAAAATTTTTCCCGTAAAACTGGAATTGTAACAGGATCATATGACGAGCGAAGAGGTGGCATGCGAGAACGTGCCACCTCCTGGTATGTCATGTTCTCCTGTTCAAAAATCCAAATTACGGAGACCGCAAACTTCTTTCCCGTAAAACTGGATTTGTATCAGGATCATATGACTTGCAAGGAGGTAGCACGTTCTCGCGCACTACCTCCTGGTAAGTTATATTCTCCTGTTCAAAAATCCAAGTTACTGGACATGTGAAAATTTTTCCCGCAAAACTGGAATTGTAACAGGATCATATGACGAGCGAAGAGGTGGCACGCGAGAACGTGCCACCTCCTGGTATGTCATATTCTCCTGTTCAAAAATCCAAGTTACTGGGCCTTCGAAAATTTTTCCCGTAAAACTGGATTTGTATCAGGATCATATGACTTGCAAGGAGGTAGCACGTTCTCGCGCACTACCTCCTGGTAAGTTATATTCTCCTGTTCAAAAATCCAAGTTACTGGGCCTTCGAAAATTTTTCCCGTAAAACTGGATTTGTATCAGGATCATATGACTTGCAAGGAGGTAGCACGTTCTCGCGCACTACCTCCTGGTAAGTTATATTCTCCTGTTCAAAAATCCAAATTACTGGACATGTGAAAATTTTTCCCGCAAAACTGGAATTGTAACAGGATCATATGACGAGCGAAGAGGTGGCACGCGAGAACGTGCCACCTCCTGGTATGTCATATTCTCCTGTTCAAAAATCCAAGTTACTGGGCCTTCGAAAATTTTTCCCGTAAAACTGGATTTGTATCAGGATCATATGACTTGCAAGGAGGTAGCACGTTCTCGCGCACTACCTCCTGGTAAGTTATATTCTCCTGTTCAAAAATCCAAATTACTGGGCCTTCGAAAATTTTTCCCGTAAAACTGGAATTGTAACAGGATCATATGACGAGCGAAGAGGTGGCATGCGAGAACGTGCCACCTCCTGGTATGTCATGTTCTCCTGTTCAAAAATCCAAATTACGGAGACCGCAAACTTCTTTCCCGTAAAACTGGATTTGTATCAGGATCATATGACTTGCAAGGAGGTAGCACGTTCTCGCGCACTACCTCCTGGTAAGTTATATTCTCCTGTTCAAAAATCCAAGTTACTGGACATGTGAAAATTTTTCCCGCAAAACTGGAATTGTAACAGGATCATATGACGAGCGAAGAGGTGGCACGCGAGAACGTGCCACCTCCTGGTATGTCATATTCTCCTGTTCAAAAATCCAAGTTACTGGGCCTTCGAAAATTTTTCCCGTAAAACTGGATTTGTATCAGGATCATATGACTTGCAAGGAGGTAGCACGTTCTCGCGCACTACCTCCTGGTAAGTTATATTCTCCTGTTCAAAAATCCAAGTTACTGGACATGTGAAAATTTTTCCCGCAAAACTGGAATTGTAACAGGATCATATGACGAGCGAAGAGGTGGCACGCGAGAACGTGCCACCTCCTGGTATGTCATATTCTCCTGTTCAAAAATCCAAGTTACTGGGCCTTCGAAAATTTTTCCCGTAAAACTGGATTTGTATCAGGATCATATGACTTGCAAGGAGGTAGCACGTTCTCGCGCACTACCTCCTGGTAAGTTATATTCTCCTGTTCAAAAATCCAAATTACTGGGCCTTCGAAAATTTTTCCCGTAAAACTGGAATTGTAACAGGATCATATGACGAGCGAAGAGGTGGCATGCGAGAACGTGCCACCTCCTGGTATGTCATGTTCTCCTGTTCAAAAATCCAAATTACGGAGACCGCAAACTTCTTTCCCGTAAAACTGGATTTGTATCAGGATCATATGACTTGCAAGGAGGTAGCACGTTCTCGCGCACTACCTCCTGGTAAGTTATATTCTCCTGTTCAAAAATCCAAGTTACTGGACATGTGAAAATTTTTCCCGCAAAACTGGAATTGTAACAGGATCATATGACGAGCGAAGAGGTGGCACGCGAGAACGTGCCACCTCCTGGTATGTCATATTCTCCTGTTCAAAAATCCAAGTTACTGGGCCTTCGAAAATTTTTCCCGTAAAACTGGATTTGTATCAGGATCATATGACTTGCAAGGAGGTAGCACGTTCTCGCGCACTACCTCCTGGTAAGTTATATTCTCCTGTTCAAAAATCCAAGTTACTGGGCCTTCGAAAATTTTTCCCGTAAAACTGGAATTGTAACAGGATCATATGACGAGCGAAGAGGTGGCACGCGAGAACGTGCCACCTCCTGGTATGTCATATTCTCCTGTTCAAAAATCCAAGTTACTGGGCCTTCGAAAATTTTTCCCGTAAAACTGGATTTGTATCAGGATCATATGACTTGCAAGGAGGTAGCACGTTCTCGCGCACTACCTCCTGGTAAGTTATATTCTCCTGTTCAAAAATCCAAATTACTGGACATGTGAAAATTTTTCCCGCAAAACTGGAATTGTAACAGGATCATATGACGAGCGAAGAGGTGGCACGCGAGAACGTGCCACCTCCTGGTATGTCATATTCTCCTGTTCAAAAATCCAAGTTACTGGGCCTTCGAAAATTTTTCCCGTAAAACTGGATTTGTATCAGGATCATATGACTTGCAAGGAGGTAGCACGTTCTCGCGCACTACCTCCTGGTAAGTTATATTCTCCTGTTCAAAAATCCAAATTACTGGGCCTTCGAAAATTTTTCCCGTAAAACTGGAATTGTAACAGGATCATATGACGAGCGAAGAGGTGGCACGCGAGAACGTGCCACCTCCTGGTATGTCATATTCTCCTGTTCAAAAATCCAAGTTACTGGGCCTTCGAAAATTTTTCCCGTAAAACTGGATTTGTATCAGGATAATATGACTTGCAAGGAGGTAGCACGTTCTCGCGCACTACCTCCTGGTAAGTTATATTCTCCTGTTCAAAAATCCAAATTACTGGACATGTGAAAATTTTTCCCGCAAAACTGGAATTGTAACAGGATCATATGACGAGCGAAGAGGTGGCACGCGAGAACGTGCCACCTCCTGGTATGTCATGTTCTCCTGTTCAAAAATCCAAATTACGGAGACCGCAAACTTCTTTCCCGTAAAACTGGATTTGTATCAGGATCATATGACTTGCAAGGAGGTAGCACGTTCTCGCGCACTACCTCCTGGTAAGTTATATTCTCCTGTTCAAAAATCCAAGTTACTGGACATGTGAAAATTTTTCCCGCAAAACTGGAATTGTAACAGGATCATATGACGAGCGAAGAGGTGGCACGCGAGAACGTGCCACCTCCTGGTATGTCATATTCTCCTGTTCAAAAATCCAAGTTACTGGGCCTTCGAAAATTTTTCCCGTAAAACTGGATTTGTATCAGGATCATATGACTTGCAAGGAGGTAGCACGTTCTCGCGCACTACCTCCTGGTAAGTTATATTCTCCTGTTCAAAAATCCAAATTACTGGGCCTTCGAAAATTTTTCCCGTAAAACTGGAATTGTAACAGGATCATATGACGAGCGAAGAGGTGGCATGCGAGAACGTGCCACCTCCTGGTATGTCATGTTCTCCTGTTCAAAAATCCAAATTACGGAGACCGCAAACTTCTTTCCCGTAAAACTGGATTTGTATCAGGATCATATGACTTGCAAGGAGGTAGCACGTTCTCGCGCACTACCTCCTGGTAAGTTATATTCTCCTGTTCAAAAATCCAAATTACTGGACATGTGAAAATTTTTCCCGCAAAACTGGAATTGTAACAGGATCATATGACGAGCGAAGAGGTGGCACGCGAGAACGTGCCACCTCCTGGTATGTCATGTTCTCCTGTTCAAAAATCCAAATTACGGAGACCGCAAACTTCTTTCCCGTAAAACTGGATTTGTATCAGGATCATATGACTTGCAAGGAGGTAGCACGTTCTCGCGCACTACCTCCTGGTAAGTTATATTCTCCTGTTCAAAAATCCAAATTACTGGACATGTGAAAATTTTTCCCGCAAAACTGGAATTGTAACAGGATCATATGACGAGCGAAGAGGTGGCATGCGAGAACGTGCCACCTCCTGGTATGTCATGTTCTCCTGTTCAAAAATTTAATTTACCTAGTTTGATAATCTTTCCCGCAATTTGAATTTTTTTGAAGATTGGAGGAAACATGGAAATCAAGAATAATGCATTATAATTTAATTTTCAATATTCGTTTATTTTCTCTTTAATTTTTTTATATATACAAAATACATTGTATTTAGTAATTATAAGGTTACCTACTTAATTATAATAAATTGCGATATAATATAATACAATATTGTACAATTTATATTGTTTAATGTAATATTATTTAACTTAAAGTTGTATGACACTGTATAATACAATGTATAATATTTATATGTATGTATATTAGCAGTTTATTAAGGAATTTTGACAGTTTTTTTTATTTTGGTTCTACTATTCATTTATTCGTGATTGATATCGATACATCATTGTGGATTTAACTTCTGTTTGCACGATTTCCCCATCCTCTACGATGCATATCCTTATATTCATCCATTGCACGATTTTGTTCTAAAAATTGTGGATCATCTTTTTCGATCTTTTCTTCCTTTTGTATATCTTCTAATTCTTGTGAATTATCATCACTATCACGAATTGCTAAATCTTGCAAACATGTAGAATTTATTTGATTACGTGCTGATGCATCAGGCCAGCTGAAAAAGAAAATAATTATGTTATTTTTATTGTTCATATTTGATTGAATTATTTTAATTTTATTTAGATTGAAAAATTGGATACTTACTCTCCATCTTTAACTCTTTGGTCATAAAATTCCTGTACTGTTAATACTGGAAGACTAGGATATCCAGCGCCATAAACTTTTTTTTGCAACTCATTTCGAGTAATAATAATTGGTTGGAGTTTATTACTAGATGATTTGAATTTTTGCGAAGAATGAGATGTCATTGTCTCTGAACGTCCCACTTTTTGCATATGCTCCAAAATAGGTTTCTCAGCAGCTATCGAACTCAATTCCTCAATTGTTTGATTTATGTATAATTTCAAAAGGGTAATGAAGTATTCTCTTTTAGTATCTTCATCGATATTTGGATTATCCATATTTTTTTGCAATACATCTAAACATGTTTCCAATTCCTTCTGTTCTTTATATCTTTGTAATTTTGTATTTCGACGAGAAACCTATGGAAATATATAAAAATTTATGAACACACATTATTACTCAAATTATTTTCTTTAATATTACGATTAATTATTATTAGAAATTACCATTTCCGTAATCATCTCAGCATTACTTTTTACTCTGTCATTAGAAGTACCATTATTATCTTCCTCTGATTTAGGTTCAAGAATATTTATATCTGTGAGCTCATAAGCTTTTACTCTCTTTAGAAAATCAATGAAATAGATCTCTGCTACTTTGACGAGATGCATTCTGTCATCAGTACCACATATTTTAGTAATGAGAGTACCAAGAAGAGCCGGCAATAGAAGATATTTGAGATGTTCCGTTGATACTTCATCGATAGTTTCATTTTCACTGAACATGTCCACTAGAGATACGAATCTTGTTAAATCTTCAAACATATTCATTGCTTTCCTGATGTCAGACTATACGAGTAACAAATGTATAGAAACTTATAATAAAGAACTTTGTTTCAAGCTGTAAATTCTTTTTTTATATATGACAATCAAAAGAAGAGGTTAGAATAAGATATTTATTTATTTTCTATTACCTGTACTTTCGGGCTATTCGTTGGCTCATCCGTTTTATTAATATTATTGAATAATAAAAATGCATTGTCAAATAATTCGCCCAAGGATGCATCATCCTTTTTATTTTCTGACATGATTAGATTCGTTATTTAATCCTCCTGAAGCTGTTTCTCTTGCCTCTCAAAACTATTAGGTTATGTTTGCAATTTATCGAAAGTAAGAATGTCGATAAAGAAAACACATCAACATATCTGTAATATCTTCTTAATGTTATCGACAATAATTATTATACCACGTATGATAAAACAGTTTTTTTCTTTTTTTTTTTTTTTAAATTTATATAAAATTATAACAAAATTGTCGATAAGTGAAACGATAATGTCGATATGTGTTAACGATCATCGATAAAAATACTTTCTACCGCGGATGATAAAACAGTTTCATTAATATTTACAAATATAAATTATATATATTAGATTGGAAACTATGAAACGGGCGTTGAATGAAAATAAATAACTAGACAAAAATGCCCGTTTCATAGTTTCCAACCTAATATTTATATATTAGGTTGGAGACTATGAAACGGGCGTTGAATGAAAATAAGTAACTAAACAAAAACGCCCGTTTCATAGTTTCCAACCTAATATATATATATACGTATATATATATTATATGTATATATTATATGTATATTATGTATATATATATATATACAATTATAAATCTATGACGAACTTTTCCATATAATCATTTCCAATTCATTAATTATATTTAATTAATTAATTACACGTAATCAAATCGAGGATTGTAATTGACGTTTAACGATAAAAAAGAAAAATACGAGGAAAAAGAAATTAAAGAAAGAAAGAAAAGACATAAAAAAGAAAAAGATGAAATAAGAAAGAAAGAAAGAAAGAAAGATCTAGCTAGATTTCATTTCCTCTCATTCTTTTGAACTTACTCGGAACTCGTTCTTTCCTTATAAGTGAGGACGTATACTCGAGATAAGTACTTACAAAGCTTTATGCGCGGTGCTTGAAATAAATTTTAATGAAGTCCCGATTCCCTTTTTAGCGTCTAGATAGAACCTACTAAATTGGATAGAACATAAAGAGTAGATAAGAATTGCGTTTCAAACGTAACTGCTTCTGTTTCGACGAAATGACGTATTTGTGAGAAGAGTGGGGGAAAAAATAAAAAGAAAAGGGAAAATCGAATGAAAAAAAAAAAAGAAAAAAAACAAGAACGAAAGAAAAGGAATGAAAATTCGAAATTTAATGACGTGTGTTATGATAAATAAATGAATAGAAAAAAAAAAAAAGAAAAAAAAAGAAAAGAAACAAAGAGTTCTTATTCTTCGATAAAAATTATACGATATGGGGGAATTAACGATCCTATGCAAAAATCATTAAAATAATTTAATAGTCCATTTTTTATTATCTTTCTTTTCTTTCTTTTTCTCTCTCACTGCTATCCTTCTCCACAATCTGAACAAAGTAAATCCTCTGATCGATCGTACACAGCGATGAAAAAGAAACGAAATAATGCGATTTTCTCAAAATGACATATATATATATATATATATATATATATATATATATATATATATATATTTGTTATCATTGACATTAATGCCAAAAAGGATCAAAAGAAAAGAAAAGAAAAATTCGAATAAAATGCATTTATTCAATAGCATGCACAAAATAACTGACGATATTCTTTGTCATCGACAACGAAACGCAAACAGGTCTCTTTTCTTTTCATTTTGTATTTGTTATTCTCAGTTGATCGTTTTCCTTTTCTCTTCTCTATCTCTCTTACTCTTTCTTTCACTCTCTTTTCTTTTTTTTTTTTTCTTTTAACAAATTCAATTCGATCAGTTTAACAATCGATAATACAAATTTAACCGTAATAATAGCTTATAAAAAAGCAAAGTAAGACATAGGCCTCGCTCGATATACGCTTTTAAAGTAGCCGTATCGTGTACAGCACTTAAAGGGTAAAGGAAGAGAAAGAGAAATAGAGAGAGCGGGAGAGAGAGAGAGAGAGAGAGAGAGAGAGAGAGAGAGAATTTATAGTTAAGATAGTTTCGCAAGAATTGCCCTTTATCGATCGGTCTTACTTACCTATCCGTAATACAATCCACATTTAATTGGACCGGGATTTTGCGCTTATCGTGCCAAGAGAAACCGAGAAAGCACATCTTAGAATATCATCTCTTCTCTAAGAGAATATAGTACATCTTCTTCAACGTACACATACTTGTATATATATATATATGTGTGTGTATGTGCGTGTGTGTATTTATATATACATACATATACATATATATATATATATATATATATATTTTCAATTCGATTAAATCTATATAAAATAGAAAACGTGTAATTATGGATTAATGAAATAACATTTGTCATACATATACATACGTATATCCTTCGAAATTTGTATCTTTCATCTTTCGTCCATCTAGTCGATCCTTTTATTTATTTATTTTTTTTTTTTTTACTTATATATATAATAGTTAAAAATGATAAAAATGAATGAGTTTTATAAATGTACTTTAATTTTAATATAAACATCGTAATCCTCTTATTTAATCGAATAAATTTAATCGCTTTAATGTACCGAATGTAATAGGTATTGGTTTCATTCTCAAAAAAAAAAAAAAAAAAAAGAAAAAAAGAAAAAAGATAAAAAAGAAACAAAGGAAAAGAATAAAAATGAACGACGTGAGATATTGTAAATGACGAAATCATTGTTAGAACCTGACCAATTGGTTTCGTATTCGATTTGATTCTCGAACGATTTCGTTCCGTATAAATTGAATCTTCGAATTCATAAAAGCAAATGTGATTTAAACGTGGGTCCGACAACGACGACAACATGACGACGATAACTAGACGTACATATGTATGAACTCGATGTACATCGATAACGATGTACATATACACACACACATATATACACAGGGAGGGAGAGAAAGAGAGAGAGAGAGAGAGAGAGAGAGAGAGACATACGTGTAATGGACATGTGTCTACGTATATACGTACATATGTACTCACATGTGTACATATGTATGAACGTATGTAACTTTGTCGATGAATAGAGACGATCGGTATACAACTTCTTCGATCATTAAAGATCCAATCACGATTTGCGTTGCTTTGCTTTCAATAATCGAACAACAATCGATTCCTATCAAAGAGAACTAACTTACCCAAAACGTTTTCGTTATCGTCGATTCGATTCGATTCGATTCAATCGAAACTAACGATTGTAATTCAATTATCATTATCATCATCATCATCATCGTCGTCGTCGTAGTCGTCATCATTATTATTATCATTATCATTATCATCATTATTATTATTATTATTATTATTATTATTATTGTTGTTGTTGTTGTTGTTGTTGTTGTTATTATTACTATTGTTATATTTTGTGTAACTAAGTCGATTGTAAATTTGTGAAAGATTGTAAATTCTAAACGTAAGATCTAACAGTATCGATTTCGAAGATAAATAGATTGATAAAGGGAGAGAGAGAGAGAGAGAGAGAGAGAGAGAGAGAGAGAGAGAGAGAGAGAGAGAGAATGAGATATGATGATGATGATGATGATGATGGTTAAAACGTTAATAACATTTGTTCGTGCATAACTAGATAAAAGGTAGAAATATGGCGTACAAACTAAATATAGTATAATAAAGTGGAAACACGGATAATGATAGGCGCCTACGAAAGATAATTATAGATAAACAAGTTCATGCATTGGATGCCAAGTTCTATTCGCGCATTTACAACAACGATCATCGTCGTTGACTTCAAATAAACGACTACAAATAAAAGACTATGGTTAATCAAAGACACGAAAAAAAAAAAAAGAAAAGAAAAAAATAAGTAATCAATGGAAATAAATAAAAATCATAAATAAAATTAATTACTTTTCCATTATATATATATATATATATAAAAACAAAAAAAGTTAATCATTAATGAATAATAAATTAACGTTAAGTTATTCTATTCTTTTTTATTTCCTTTTAAAATGTGAAATAAATTAAATTCGCGAATAAACTTTGATGAGAAAAACAAATATGTGTGTTAACAACAGAAAATGTTGTTAAGTTCGAAAAAAAGGGTAGACAGAAAGAGAGAGATAGATAGAGAGACAGAAAGAGAGAGAGAGAGAGAGAGAGAGAGAGAGAGAGAGAGAAAGAGAGAGAGAGAATTCTTTTTAGTGTACCTCTCATAACATTTATGTAACAATGCTCGCATAATTACTAGTCCGTACTGAATGCAGTTTTCATTCGAGCAATACCATTAACTATGGCGACGAAGTTGTAATTATATTTCAAGTGATCCGCCGAGTGAACACGTCTGCATTTCCCCTTCCCTCCTCGCTCCCTTCTAAAAAATTAATTTTCTTTTATTTTATATCGCGAACGCATTTATTTAATATCTTCACATAATACAACTAATATCAGTATATTAAAATAAATCTGAGTATATTAAAAATGAGTCCAAAAAATATGAGTTATATTAAAAAGTGGTATATTTCAAAAAAAAAAAAAAAAAAGAAAAAAGAAGAAAATAAAAAATAGTACAGCGAAGAAAGAAAAGAAAGGGGGAAAAAAAAACAGGCAACAAAAGGAAAGGAAACGAGTTAACATTTATAATGATTAAAATTTCGCGTGTTCTTTTTCATTTTTTAAATATAATTTATGGAAAACAGGAGAAAAGGAAGAGAGAGAGAGAGAGAGAGACAGAGAGAGAGAGAGAGAGAGAGAGAGAGAGAGAGAGAGAGAGAGAGAGAGAGAGACAGAGAGAGAGAGAGAGAGAGAGAGAGAGAGAGAGGGAGAAAAGAAACAAATGGACATTTCAAATGTATGTACGAGCGATTATTTCCCTTAATTGTAGGCAATGCAAGTGCAATGAAAGAAAAAGAATGAAAGAGAATGGAAGAAAGAAAAAAGGGGAAAAAAAGAAAATCTTTCGAACGAATATTGTATGACGTTAATTGGGAGAAGGTGGGGAAGAGGAGTAGGGGCGTGCATTGTGATAATAATTATTTAACATGACGATTATCATGGAGAAGGCAGGGGGAAAGGGGGGAAAGCAATGTACAAGTCGGATTTAAATCATTAAATGAAACATCCTATATTCCTTATTACATATTCCATAACCAACATTTTATCATTTTCGAACCATTATCCTCTCTCTCTCTCTCTCTCTCTATATATATATATATATATATATATATATATATGCGTGTATATACATATTTAGGATAAAACCGTTCATGTTGAGTTATTAAATCTTAAATTTGGAATAACGTTGAAATTATATACCATATCCATTTACGTATGTATGCACATTTCGTCCTTCATTATTAAAAATAAATTTATATAATGCACGTGTTTGCATTGGATTAACGCAATTCAATTGTTGTTATTTTTATTTTTTCCTTTCTTTTTTTTTCTTTTTCTTTTTCGCTTTTTTTTTCTTTTTTTTTTTCGTTTTTTTTTTTCCTTTGGAGAAATAAACAAAGTCCGAACGAGTTAGCTGCAAGTAAATATATCTGTTTATCGATTATAGGTAGATCGGGTTATATAAGTATAAAAACCAAGCATTCATTATTATTATTATTATTATTATTATTATTATTATTATTATTATTATTATTATTAATTAAAAAGTAATGAAAGGATAAAGCAAATTGTTGTGCCTATGTATTTATACATATGTATATATATATATATATATATTTTCTTTTTCTTTTTAAGAACATTTTTTAATAAATAATCATATTACTCGAAAGGATATTTGAATTGAATTGAATTGATTTAAAAAATCATTTTCGTTAATGTACATTTTATTATATACGCATTGACGTTTTTAAAAATTATTCTCTTTTTTAATTATAATCATATTTGTTCTTTAATCGAGTACACCGAAATGTCCTTAATGCGTATTCTTTGGGAGAATCGTGTACGTCTATGTATTCACTCGGAGGTATTAACAAAAAAAAAAAAAAATTTTACAAAAAAGATTTTACAAGAACACGATACTTCTGTTAATTGAATTGCTTATATAACTCGAGGAGTTGTACCAATGGCCATTCGCATAAGACTATATGCACCAATAGCCAATTGAATCGTGCCAATGTTCAATCGTAAAAATTCATTTCCGCTAAATTGCATTTGCCATCGTAAAGAGAAATATCGTATTCGTTTATACGAATATTAATTAACATTTCATTTCTTTATTTTATTAGAATTCGTTTATTTGAACGTCGAAGTTAATTTTTCTTTTTATTTTTATTTTTTTTTTTTTTTTTTTTTTTCTTTATTTCTCGTATATCTAAACGCCTTACTAAAATCAAAGGAATTACTATATCGCATAAGCTTCGTAAAAGATTTAACCAATGCAATTTTTCTTCTTCCTCTTTTCCTTTTTCATTTATTTATTTATTTACTTTATTCTTTTCCTCTTTTTTTTTTTTTGAATTTACAACAACATTCTGTAAAAGTTGAAATGACGAAAGGAGAAAAGAAAGAAAAAAGACGAATTGCAATACAATTATAAAGGACAATGGGTATAAAATAGAAATTATTATTATCATTTGTACGCGTGCAAAGAAATCATTAAGTTTTTCAATGTCCTCAGAAACGTCAATTGAAATGTATGCATATACGTATGTATATCTATATACATACATACATACATATGTACATATATGTATGTACGTACATATATGGTTACGTACATACGTAGATGCTTTTCATATCGCTCGAGTGAATTTCCATAACGGAACGCAGTTAATTGCATTACCAAGATAGATCATAATTCGCGATCTTGATATCGTTTATTTTTATAGATTTCAAAAGCATGACTCCACTTAGAGTATATACTAAGCGTCTATTTTTTCTTTTTTTTTTTTCTCCTCATTTTCTTTCTTTCTTTCTTTCTTTCTTTCTTTCTTTCTTTTTTTTTTTTGTTGCTAATGGCATGAAAATTTATATACAGAAGAAAAATCCTGAGCGCATTTTTATCCTCACGTTCGATGTATCGGGAATTTCTAAACGTAGTTAAATAGATCAGTGTCACAAGGGGAATAAATGAAGAGGAAGGAGAGAAGAATAAAAAAAAAAAAAAAAAAGGAAGAAAAAGAAAAACAAGAGGAAGAAGAAGAAGAATATGAAGAAGGAGAAGTAAAGTGGAGGAAGGAAGGAAGGAAGGAAGGAAGGAAGGAAAATAAAAAGAAGAAGTGAAGAAAAAAAATTGGAAAAAATTATATCAAGATTATAGAAGAGTCTTTTAAAGTTTAATATAAAAGAAAAGAATCTTTAAATACCTATTTTGTCTCTCATAAATTTCAAACGTTCTTTTTGAACTTCCTGAATGAATAACAATAACAAAACGATAACAACCACTTAACTATTTTTTATTTCTTTTTTTTTTTTTTTCTTTTTTTTGTATACCTTATCACTCCTTCCTAACGACGTTTTCAAAAATGAAAATGATTACCATTTTCCTTTTCTCTTTTTTTTTTTTTTCGTTCGACCATTAGCCTTGTATAAGAATTAATAGAGCGAGTAAAATTACACGGCGTACAATTTTATTTTTCTATTGTCGAAGGGTTAATGAGTTTGAATATGATTAAAAGAAAGAAAGAAAGAATGAAAGAGAGAAAAACAAAGAAAAAAAAAATATAAAAGAGAAAGAAAAATAAAAGGAAGAAAAAATGAGGAAAAAAAAAACAAGAACAACAACAACAACAACGATAATAACAACAACAACAACAACAACAACAACAACAACAAATGTAATATCATAGTTGATTAATCGTAAAAACTTATATGAATACTTACGTGAGATATATTATTAAATCTCCCTTTCTCTCTCTCTCTCTCTCTCCCTCTCTCTCTTCCTTTCTCTCATTGATATATATATATATATATCAATAAAATATATGAAGAGATTTTGCTAACGTAAACGACGATGCGATTACAAAACGCTCGTAATGCTCTGGCCCGTAGTGGCGAGCAGCGCTCTGATATAAACCACCCCTACCACTACTGCATTAGATGGTACATACTGCTTCGAGGGGTAGTGTTTGTATTGGGGTTGCTGCAATGCGCAACGGCTTCGACCAGGACCAGGCCATTTCTATTTAGGAATTTCGTTCGCGTACTGACTCCGTCGGTTTGTTTGAAGAAAGATAAAATGATATATTATGGAGAAAAGATATTGTCTATACTGATTGAAAAGAAAGATAGATAAAAACAGACGCAGATAGAGAGACAGAGACAGAGACAAAAACAGAGACAGAGACAAAGACAGAGACAGAGAGAGAGAGAGAGAGAGAGAGAGAGAGAGAGAGAGAGAGAGAAATATTACGAAGAAATAAAGAAAATAAAAAGGAAAAAGGAAGAAGAAAAAAGAAAATGAAAAGGAGAGATGTTTGATTCCCTTGGAACGTACAGAATTTCAATCTCTTTCAAATCCTTTAAGTTAAAAAAAGAAAAAAAGAAATAAAAAAAGAGAGAGAGAGAGAGAGAGAGAGAGAGAAAGAAAATAAAAATAAAAATAAAAAAAAATAAAAAAGAAGAAGAAGAATAAGAAAGTAAAAGACAGTACGAGAAGAAATTCTACTATCGAAGCGAACTGAGAAAAGTTTCTTTCATTCTCGAATTATAATACGTAAACAATCTATAAAAACGATATATGTATATTTCTAAAATTACTATATTGTTCTTTTTATTTCGACCATTTTATTATTTCTATCTTTTTTTTTTTCCTTTCTTCCACTCTTCTTCTTTCTCTCTCTCTCTCTCTCTCTCTCTCTCTCTCTCTCTCTCTCTCTTTTTCCTATTTGATAGCTGAAAGAAAACGAGGATAATAAATTCGTTTTACAGTAAATTCTCGATATTATCTCTCTCTCTCTCTCTCTCTCTCTCTCTCTCTCTCTGATTTGCTCTATTCTATTCTGCTCTGTGGTATATATGTATGTACATATATATAGCTTATTATTAATAATAAGAATGGTAAACAATACGTCTAGAAATTGTTGTTGACAACTCGCAAATTCAACACATTTCAAATAAGAATCCTTTATTTGTTCAACCGATCATTCGATTAAATATATATATATATATATATATATATATATATATATATATATATATATGTTATAACAAAAGGAAAGAGTGTGAACATTTAAAATACAATCGCATATTTGGCTACTATTTATCATGATCACTATACAATAATGATATTTATACATTCACTATATACAAGACATTCAATTTTTTATCCCGTTTAATTCATCGCTTATCCTGCGATGTTTATTGATCATTATTTATTATTATTATTATTATTATTATTATCGTTAATCATCATTATAGGATCAATTATTCATAATATCCTATTTTCTTTATTAATATTATTATTATCAGTATTATTGTTGATCGTATATTCGCCCGTATTTTATTCTTATTACATATAATATATACCTACATACATACATATATATATATATATTTATATATATATATATATGTATGTATGTATAAATGTATGTATTTATTATTAATATACGTGCCTGGAAAGAGAGAATGATGCGGACGAAGTTCGTTCGATCTTTCGGAGAAATCCTACTATATCGTTTCCTGATTGTCTAGATCATTTATTATTTAAATCCTTAGTCACATATATATATATATATATATCGTACTCGTTCTCGCTTACAACAGAATATCTACATGTATGTACGTTCGTACTTATGAATGTATGTATGTATGTATGTATGTATGTATGTATGTATGTATGTATGTATAGTATGTATAGTATGTAAATATATATGTATATAGTAAAGCTAGATACATTTCCGCCATTGTCTTCCTATTCGTTTTTTTTTATTTTTGAGTCCACCGATGAAAGCTTTCGTTTTTTATTTTGTTTGTGCGAAATAGACATTATTAACATGTATATATATATATATATATATATATATATATATATATATGATACATAAATTATATAAGAGATTAAAGTGTCAGCGATAAAAGGAGTACGCAAAATTTTATGCGTATCACAGTTTAATTTGATGCTTTCCATTTTCCAAAATGTTTCTCTCTCTCTCTCTCTCTCTCTCTTTGTATCTATCTATCTTTTATACTCGTTAACATAATATCAGAAATAAAAGAAAGTTCATTATTTTCTTCGTAATTAATATATATTAACTTTTTATCTATTTGTTA
Organism: Vespa mandarinia; assembly: GCF_050613455.1. Classification (NCBI taxonomy): domain Eukaryota; kingdom Metazoa; phylum Arthropoda; class Insecta; order Hymenoptera; family Vespidae; genus Vespa; species Vespa mandarinia. The sequence goes on along the minus strand of NC_140828.1, from coordinate 1,279,166 downwards.
AAGGATGTTAAAAAGGATGAATCTCTTTTATTAGTATTCACTTACTTACTTGTCGACTTGTCGACAATAAAAAAAAGAAAAAAGAAAAAAAGGAAAAGTGGGGAAAGAAAGGGAACAAAATGAATGAAAAGGAAGAAAAAAGAAAGATGAAACGAGAGAGAGAGAGAGAGAGAGAGAGAGAGAGAGAGAGAGATTGAGAGTGAGAGAGAAAAACAGAGGGCGATGTAGACGAGGTGATGGAAGAAGAAGGTTCGACAAATTGTCGTTGACACCATGAGGAAACGCCATTTTATTAGATTTTCCTCTCGTTACTTAGATAAAGAGCTCGAGGAAAGCAGATACGATACTATCGGCAAGATCGATACCATTAATGCATGATCTTTTCCCCCTTCCTCCTCCCTGGGCACCCCACCCATGAAAAGCGAACGATCGTGAAAAATCATCTTCTCTGTTCGTTTTTCTTTTTACTCTCTCCCTCTCTCCCTCTCTTTCTCTCTTTCTCTCTCTCTCTCTCTCTCTCTCTCTCTTTCTGTCTCTGTCTTTCTCTCTTTCTTTTTCTCTTTATCGTTGATCTGAGAACAACGAGAATTTCTCTCATTATTTATTCTTTCCTTCTACTTTTTCTCCTTCTTCTTATCTTTTCTTTTTTATTTTTTATTCTTTTTCTTTTTTATTTTTTTTTATTTTTTTTTATTTTTCTTCTTCCACGACGTTTCTCGCATTAATAATCTCTCTATCTCTCTTTCTCCCTTTATCTTTCTTTAAACCGAGAAAACTGTTCTACCCATTCCACTTTCGAACACCATCCTGTCTTTTCTTATTCCGTTTTTCCTTTTGCGAGAAAAAAGGAAAGAGATAATAATGAAACTAAAAAAGAGAGAGAGAGAGAGAGAGAGAGAGAGAGAGAGAGATAGAGAGAAAGAGAAGATAATATATTAAGGATTCTCTCTTTCTTTCTCTCTCTCTCTATTTCTTTTTTCGCCGTTGAGAATTGCTTTGAGAACAAAAAATAGAAAAACAAAAAAAAAAAGAGAAATGAGAAAAATAGAGAGATAGAGAAGATAGTGGAGAGACAAAAAGAGTGACAACGATAGAGTAGCTTAGAGGATTTGTTTTCCATCTTTCATTTTTACTTCATTTTTTCGTCTCTTTCTTTTTTTTTTCTTTTTTTGCTTTTCTCTTTTCTTTTTCTTTTCTTTTTCCTTCTTGTTTGTCCTTTTCTCCTTTTTTTTATTCCATGACGATCCTTGATATCTCGATTTCACCGTACGAGTTATCCATACATAATATATATATATATATATATATATATATATATATATATATACGCGATAACATTGGTTATCTTCTTTCTCCATTGGTTAAAGATAAAGAGCGAACTCTTTTCGTCGTATAATGAAACTTTCTCTTCAATTACTTTTTGCTCTCTCTCTCTCTCTCTCTCTTGTTTTTATTTGGTTGTATTTTCTTTTTTTGCTTTTTTGTTTTTTACCCTTTTTTTTTTCATATAATTCCTTAATTTTAACAACGACAGCATTTGGACATTTATTTACGAGTCTTTTCTAATTATATTTTGTTATAATTGATTTACCTTGTCGAAGTGGAGATTGAAAAATAATAATAATAATAATAATTAAAAGAGATCAACGATCGATATTCACCGTTT
>NC_140828.1:1255000-1267500 GCF_050613455.1 Vespa mandarinia | reverse complement strand
GTTTGCGTAATTGGTAAAACGACGAAAAAGAGAAAAAGAAAAAAAGAAAAAATAGAGAAGAAGAAGTTGTAAACGACAAAGAGAGACAGAGATAGAGACAGAAACAGAGACAGAGAGAGAGAGAGAGAGAGAGAGATAGAGAGAGAGGTAGACAGTAGCGAAAAATATTAGATAATGATAAATAATGATAGCAGCGTTAATGACAATGAAAGATCATTCCTTGTTCGAGATATGAAGTTTCTTTTTTTCTTTTTATTTCTTTCTCTAAAATGAACGAAGCATGCATCTTGTACACACACATACATACATACATACATATACATATATATATATATATATGTATACGTTGTATGTATATCTATGTGTGTACGTGTACGTGTATGTATACGTGCAACATGGATAAACCTGAAAGAAATAATTATTCGTCGCAAGTAACAAATCGTTGATTGATTAAAAATTTATATATATATATATATATATATATATATATATATGTTGATCTATTGGAGAAGGTAGGTGGATGGGTGGGTGTGTGGGTGGGTTAGGGGTGGGATTGTGCATTGCATTATTCCACAGTACCTGACGCTGTTAATTCAGTTTGATAGAGTGTGTACTTTCATACCCTTTCCGTGTATTCGGCTGACTCAAAAGTCCTGTCGTTTATCCTAAAATCAAAAGAGAGGTATACACCTCGCATACTGTTTTTCTTCTTCGACGAATTCAAGGTACTTTTTACACACAAACATGTACACACACACACGCACACACGCGCACACGCACACACGTACACGCGCACACGCGCGTGATCCATACGAGACTGAACAAAATTAAAAAGACAAAAGGAGAGGAAAAAGAACATAGAAAAAAGAAAAAGGGGGAAAAAGAAAAGAATAACAAGTAACAACGACGACCACGAAAGGACAACGATGATGACAACGACGACGACGACGACGACAACAACAACAATGACGACGACGACGACGACGACGACGACGACGACGACGAAGGACATAGGACGACGACAATAACAACGAACAAAAAACGTGAGATCGTTCTTATCTATTGGGGTAAGGCGATGAGAACGAGTGAAATTAAATTAAAAAAGAAAAAAGGAAGAAAAGAGAGATGAAGATTCACGCGTAACAGAGAAAAAAAAAAGGAAAAAAAAAGGAAAAGAAATTTGATCCTTACCGCGAACATTCGCGGTTTTCTTTATCAAATTAGAGCAATGGCGAAGGACGATTATGAAAAAGAAAAACGAAAAGAGCTGGACAAATAAATAAATAAAAAAGAAAAGCGAAGAAGAACGAAAAAGAAAGAAAGGAAAGAAAGAAAGAGAAAAATGAAAGGAGAGAATTTTTTCTATTCCTTTACTTTCTTTATTTTTTTTCTTTCTTTTTTTTTTTTTTTTTTTTTTTTTTTTTTAATTTACGACTCACTGTAAAACTTTGCCTGTGACAGAACTTTCGTATCATCCCTGACACTACGGTCGGGGGAGAGGACGTAAGAGGAGAAAGGTAAAAGGTTAAGAGTAAGAATGATGATGGTAAGGAAAGGAGAGGATGGGAGGGATGGAGAGAGAGAGAGAGAAGGAGGGAATGTGAGGATGGTCCATGGACAGAAGAGATATAATGTGACAGGAAGTGAGATCTCGTCCCATTTAAATACATTCGTTTTATGTCTCTATTTCGTTCCGGTGATACCGAGATGCAGCAAGCAGATGCCAATGAGTCGCCAGAGAACAAAGATAGATAGATAGATAGATAGATAGATAGATATAGATAGATAGATATAGATAGAGAAAGAAAAAAAAAAAAAAGAAAAGTAAAGAAAAGAAGAAAAATAAAAAAAAAAATGAAAAGAAAAAAGGATCAAGAGAAAGATTATTTTCCATGCGAACGCGTTATCATACAGATGATTTGTATTAAACTATTTAAATATCTATATATATATATATATATATAAGAAAGCGAAAGTTATACGAGATAGAAGAAGAACAAAAAGAGAAAAAAAATGGAAGCGATATTTGATTAAATGGAATTAATTAGAAATGGAATTGGATCGGGAGATCTAAAGTGATATAAAGATAGATAGATCAGAAAAAGAAAGAGAGAGAAAGAGAAAGAGAGAGAGAGAGAGAGAGAGAGAAAAAAAGAGAACAAAGTGCATACCTCAAATTGTTAGACCAGATCGTACCTTAGGGATGGCCGGCGGAAGTTCAATGCTTCGAGATCGGACGGCTGCCGTTTGCAGAGTGAACAAAAGGCGCATTGTAGGGTGTTCTTGAAAGCTTCCCGAAAGTCACGATTGAAGTATGCGTATATCAGCGGATTTAACGCCGAATTGGCATATCCTATCCAAAATAATATAGCAATGACGATATCGGGACATGGACACGTCTTGCACAGTGCTGTTATGACGTACCTAAAAGAAGAAGAAGAAAAAAAAAAAAAAGAAAAGAAAAGGAAAAAAAAAAGAAAAGAAAAAAGAAACAAGAAAAAAGAAAAAGAGACGAATAATTAAAAACTAATAATAGACTAATGATTATCTACGTTGAAATATCTTCTTTTTTTTTTTTTTTTTTTTTTTTTTTTTTATGTGTCTTTTAATAAGTTAATCAATTAATCCTTTTAAATATTATCTCAAATCAATCATTTTTATCATAGATCTCGATCATTTCATTATTCAATCGTAATTATATCTATTATTATCGTCTCGATCGAATTTTTGTCATAACGATCAGAAATTGTGATCGAGCAATATTTACTGTTAGTTCATTTTACTAAGTGATAAAGTTTTATTTTTCTTCTTTTTCCCACTCCCCTCTCCCGATCGAAATTGAATATTTTTCTTTTGTTTTGTTTTTTTCGTTTGTTTTTGTTTCTCGAAAAGATCGAAAAAATGTACCATAGAAAGAACGGTAACCAGCAGAGTATGAAGGTGCCCATTATTATTCCAAGTGTCCTAGCAGCCTTATGTTCCCTCTTCATCTTCATTATGTTCTTGTCCTTTGTAGGCGTATGCAATTGATCCGTATTTATCTCGTTGAGGGTTAATGTTTTCGATGAACCGGCACTATTTAATTCACCATTAAGATTGTTCAGATCTTTACTCGATCTATGGCCCATTAACATAGCGTTACCTAAACGACTGTGCATTTGTTTTTCTTGACGATTTGCCTCTTTAAAGATCGAGTAATATGTTAGCATCATTATCGTACAAGGTATCCAAAATGATATGCACGACGATATAATCGCGTAACCAGTGTTAACGCGAAACAAACACGTTTCTGGATGGATCTGTCGGTGTGCGCTGTGCTCACTGGTGGTATACCAATCGTTGAATATCGGTACGAATGATATGATGGCCGGTGATAACCAGCAAGCTAGCAGCATACAAGCTACCACTCTCTTCGTCATCTTGATGGGATACTTGAGAGGCTTCACGATCGCATAATAACGATCAACCGAGATGCACATCAAGTGGAGAATCGAGCTAGTACTGAAGTAGACGTCCAATGAGTTCCAAACGTCGCACATGAAATGACTGAAAAGCCATCGACCGTATATCTGTACGCTGGCATTAAATGTCATAGCGAACATGGCAACTAACATGTCCGCGAGCGCGAGCGAGACAACGAAATAATTCGTTATAATCCGTAATTTTCTATGACGTATTACAGACACCATCACTAATAAATTACCAAATACCGCCATAACTATGATCCAACCAAGTATACAACCCTTTAATATGGTCAATGATACGTCGCGCCATGGATCCTGACCCTTTGACTCTTCCCCATTTGTTATGTTGTTAGACAAACTGAGATTACTCCCTGAGGCTAAGTCCAGGACCGACGTCACGCCGATCAACGAGGCCTCCGGACGATCAGACGCTGTCGTTAGCATCGTCATTCTATCATCAAAACTCCTATATATACATACATATATATATATATATACATATATATATGTATATATATATATATATATATTTATTTATTTATTTAACACTCTATATATTTCTCACTTTTTCTGTCTCTTCTCTTTCTCTATTTATTTCTTTCTCTTCCCTCCTTTCTTCCTTCCTTTCTTTTCTTCTTTTCTTTCTCCTTATTTATAACAGCTGCTCTTCTTTTCGAGCAGCCAAATTATAAACTAAGATCTTACGTCATGGATATCCCAAGGAAGTTTAACATTAGACCGATCCTCATCGTATCGTTCCTCCTTAAGCGATCTGAAAGCACAAATAAATAAACAAATAAATAAATTAACAAACGAGTCAAATGATATTAAACTAAATCTAATGTAATATAATGTATTGAATTGAATTGAATTGAACATAGAAATTATATTGAATTATAAATTATAAATAAAAATTTTATTTCAATTATTTTCAACCCTTTTAATATCCAATTCTAATGATCAACCGATCAAACTTCTAACGATTAAACACATACTCGAAATAAATACACCTAAAGGAATTCTATCACAAAGTAATGCAATTCACTTTACATTTTCAAACTATCAGCGATCTCTATTTCGATTCTGTTTGGGGTGCAAACACGAAACGCTAAGATCTATTAGCAAGCAATCAATCAACCCGTTTTACGTTTGCTATGTTGAAAGAAAAAAAATGGAAAAAAAAAGAAACAAAAATTCCCTCTTTTTCTCACTCACTTTCTCTCTCTTTCTCTCTCTCTCTCTTTTTCTCTAACTTTACTTTCATTTCAAACTAAGAAAAAGGACATACAAAATCATTTGCGCATCTTCCTATCAGGATATACTTTTCACTTTAACGTTATCACAATTTATCTAACCGAATATAGAAATAATAAAATTATCTATTTATCTACCCCACCCCAACCCACTCTCACATTCAAAACCTCGCTGCTATCTCCATAAATATCTATATATCTTTTCTATTCAGTATGCTGTATAAAATATACATATATATGTACATATATACATATATATATATATATAGAAAGAGAGAGAGAGAGAGAGAGAGAAAGGAAAAAAAGTAAAAAAAAAAAAAAAAAATAGAAAGGAAGCTTTTTCAATAATGAAAGTATTTCGAAAAATTCGATAATTCCTCAGGTACTTCGGATACTCTTGCATTTGATGATATAAGCGTGCATGCCAGAACACATGTTTCTCTCTCTCTCTCTCTCTCTCTCTCTCTCTCTCTCTCTCTCTCTCAATCCGTATTTATGCGTATATTCAAACTATACCACAGTTTATTCGTGCGTGTTAAAGAGAAAGAGAGTTTTGCATATACATTTCACTCTTGAAGGCTTTTATATCTTCGCGACAGTTTCTCGGTTGTCACCACTCGAAACGAGGACGCAACGGAAGAGCAGGTAACCTTGAATGACGCGTTCTCTTTCTCTTTCTCTCTTTCTCTATCTTTTTCTGTCTCTTTCTCTCTCTCTCTCTCTCTCTTTCTTTCTCTCTCTTCATCTAGCGTGGTCGGTCTGATGGGACAGGGCCGTGTCAAGTACACTCATCCTGTGCGCCCGTAATTTACAATCCGCTGTTTTTTCCCCCCTCCCCTCCCTCCTCCCCCCTCCCCGCCCTCGGTAAATTTAGGTCGATTACCTTCGCTACGGGTTGATATAGAAAGCGTCGGCCCGGTAAGACGATAAGCACGCTTCATCGACTAGCGGGTGAAATAAAAGGTGATATGTGTGTGCGGACCCTTTTCTTTATAAAATATTCACCATACATTACTACCTCTCTCTCTCTCTCTCTCTCTCTCTCTCTCTCTCTCATTTTCTATCTCTCTTTATCTCTTTCTCTCTCTCTCTCTCTCTCTCTCTCTGTCTATCTGTCTATCTGTCTGTCTATCTCTTATTCTATATTTTTCATTGTTCTTTCTGAAAATGAAAAAGGATGAAAAAAAAGAATTATATGTCGATAACAAGACTGCGAACGAATATATGTATCCGTTTGTGTGTGTATGTATATATATATATATATATATATATATATATATATATATGTATGCATATCTTTACGTATAATGTAAGATGAAAAAAAATTGTAAAAGGTATGGAGATATTCGTAGGATATCTCGAAAGCTCTTTACTAGTTTCCTTCAGCAAAATTAGAACTTGTTTGCATCGTATTCAGTATGCAATTTCAAGACTAAAAAAGAAAGAAAGTAAGAAAGAGATAGAGAGATAGAGAGAGGGGGTGGGGACGAGGAGAATGGGAGAAGGAAAAGGATGAATAAAGTTCGATGAACTCAAATTCTTATAAGAGAACCCTTCAATCTCGAAATTGAATTCTCATGATTCAGAAGAGAAGAAATATAGAAATCTCAACGAGATATTCACTAAGATATTTCACAATCAATAATCGAATTTATCTCTTGAAATAACGGATTATATATATATATATATATATATGTATATAAAATTTGACGTTGCGATTGATAAAAGGGAGATAAGACAGAGACAGACAAATCGATGCATTTCATATTAGCGATTCAATTTTCTTATCCGCTTATGTATTTCTTCCCTCTCCCTTATTTCTTTTTCTTATTTCATTTTATTCTTATCATCTTTTTATTCATCCATTTATATCTTAACTTCTCCGATGACGAAATCAAACATAGATATATATATATATATATAACTGTCTATATAAATATGTATCTATATTCGTGGTAAAAGCTAATGTCATTTTATTCGATTTCTTTTATTTGACGTATCTTTGAGTACCATTCAAAAGATGAAAGATGACTTCGGTTAGAACTACATTCAAGATATATATATATATATATACCTTGTTCTTTTTCTCATTGATGGACATCGCAAGTGGTTATTCTCACGCACTGATGGTTTCTTATTATGTCAGAAAAAAGATAAAAAAATAAAAAAAGAGAAATAAAAAAAAAGATATGGATATGTTCACGTGTAGGGAGAACGACATTAAGTTATACATAAGTAGATACATATCCACGATAAAATATATAATGCTCCGTTTTATTACTGAGACTCACTGATCAAAGGAGATCAAGATAAAAGTATTCTCTCTCTCTCTCTTTTTACAGGTATATATATATATATATATACATAGCTATCATTATTATAATAATTATATATATATAGGTATATAATAATAATTTCTACTTCTTTTCTATTTCTATTACCATTGAATCGCAATATTAATTAGCGTTCTCTGTTAGCTTTCAAACGGCAACGATAATTAATCCTTTGAAGAATATAATTATTCATTTTAAAAGTCACATCGTCAATAATATTTTTATCCATGACATACCATTTCAACCTTTTAGACGGCAGTTTTTAAATAAAATACAATGAAAATGTATATCTAAGAACTTATAATGACATTTCAATATTAATGCAGTAATAATTCAAGGAATATATTAGAACGGAATATTCACCGGGATTCTACTAAAGTTTAGCTGATTTTAAATAGAAGTCGGAAGAGAGTTTCAATATAATATATATATATATATATATATATATATATATATATATATATGTATGTATATTATTCGGTTTCTCGTTTGAAAAGGAGTTTAGACATTTTAAATTCCGTGGGGGAGAAATAAGAGAGAAAGAAGAAAAAAAGAAAAAGAATAAGAAAAGAAAAGAAAAGGAAGAAGAAAAACTTGGCGAGAAAGATGACCTTACTAAAAATGTTAGGAAGATAAGTAAGACGACTCGATTCGATTCGATTCGATTCGATTCGATTTCGATTTAGAAATCGAATCGAATGAAATCGAGACACAATTCCGGACTAGACGACGCCGTTTACCCTCTTTTAGATAGCCGCAATTTAAGGAACACGTAAGTGCGCCAGATAGCTTTAGACAAAATTTATCGTATCGAGCGAGCCAACTTGATAGTTGTGTTTTCGAATTTTCTACGAGATTTATTATACCAAGCCTCAGTTTACTATGACGACGCCAGGGCGTCGAGTTGGAGATTGGGGCGCGGGGAGGGGGGGGGAGACCAGGGATGGGATTAAGGGGAGAGGTCGTCAGTGCATACGAGAAAAGGATAAAAAAAAATAAAAATAAAAATAAAAATGAAATAACGCTCTGTACGAAATTTCTATCGCATTTACGTGGATAAGAAGATAACATATATTTCGACGGATATCTCTCGATAAAGATATTTGCTTGCGCCAAGGAGTCGAACGAATAAAACAAAAAAAAAAAAGAAAAAAGAAAAAAGAAAAAGAAAATGAAAAAGAATCAACGAGACAGAAGAAAAAAAGAAAAAAAAGAGTCAAAGAAAATATGAAAGAAAATACGAATATCTTTTGATTGCCTATCTCGACGAATAAAAATACTCGGGATTACATATCAATTCATGGACAAAAGAAAGAGAGAGAGAGAGAGAGAGAGAGAGAGAGAAAGAGATAGGGGAGGGAGAGGAAAAAAGAGAGAGAGAGAGAGAGCAGTTAAAATGCGACGAGACTTGACGTCGAAGGAAAAGCATACCCGTCCTGTCGCGTCTTCTTTATTCGCATTCCGCGATGGTACGTAAGGAATTAGAAGTTGAATAGGAACGTCAAGGAGAGAGAGAGAGAGAGGGGGGAGAAGAGAGAGAGAGAGAGAGAGAGAGAGAAAAGAGATAGAAAAGCATCGTCATTTTTTCCAAGCGTCGATAAAACTACGTTCTTTCTATTCGAAATGAATCGATGATTTATCTCTTCTTACGAAAGAGAAGGTAAAAGTCTCTTCATTCAGTCGTACAGGAAAAAAAAAAAAAAGAAAAAAGAAAGAAAACAGGAAACAACAAATAGGGAAAATAAAAAAAGATGCGAAAGAAAGAAAGGATGTAAGATTTTCCAAGAGAATCTTTTGAAGCTCATAAGTCTCGAAAGAAATTTCTAATTGAAGCTATTGAAACGAATGACGATAATTAACAAATAATAAATATCATTTAATTCGTTTTCCATTGGTTTTATTTCGATCGTTGATCGATTAAAATGATATCTAATTTATTGTAAATAATATTTTCTTCGTTGGAAAGTTAAAAAAAAAAAAAAAAAAAAAAAGAAAAAAAATTCATTATTTTCTTCCTTCCATTTTCTTTTCTTCTTTTCTCTCTTTTTTTTCTTTTTTTTGTTGTTATAAATTTTTTTATTTTCTTTCCTTCTTCTTTCTGTTTTTTTTCTCTTTTTTCTTTTTTTTTTCTTTTAATGCACACACACACACACACACACACACACACATATATATCGAACTTTTTATATAGTTGTAACGAACGTAGTAATTTTTCAAATGAAAAAGGATAAAGAAATAAAATATAACAAGTAAGGAAGAAAATGAAACGAAATGAAACGAAACGAAAGGAAACGAAAGAGCAGTTTCGTACAAAACTAAGAAGAACGTTCAATTAGGAAAAATAAATAGATCGAAAAGATAAAACTAATGGAGTAGTATTTACCAAGTACCCAAGAGGGCGCGTACACACAGAACTAATCCAAATATCCTCTTTTCTCTTTATCTCTGATCTACGGTTGAGTTTTTAGATCGATAAAAGGAAAAAATCCGTACGTTGCGAATCTCTTCGAGATTAAAGATAAAGATAAAAGATAAAGAGTGATAAAGAGAAAGAGAAAGAGAGAGAGAGAGAGAGAGAGAGAGAGAAAGAGAAAGAGAGAGAAATATTCGTCCTTCTTTCGTTCTGATTACGAAGAATCGAGTCACGTAACGGTCTAGCGAGTGCATGTAAATCGTACGCATCCGGTCTCGTCGAACTACTGCGAGAACGAGAGAGAGAGAGAGAGAGAGAGAGAGAACAAGATCAAATATAAGTAGAATTCTCGACGTTAAGGTTGGCCAAGGGCAGACCAAAAGGAATCTGCAAGATCAATGACGAGGATTTCTCTTTCATCATACTCTTCGTCTATCTCTCTTTTCACTCTTCTTTATTTCTTTTTTCCTTCCTCGTTTATTTTCTCCTTTCTTCTCCTTTCTTCTTTCTATTCATCATCATCATCATCATCATCTTCTTCTTCTTCTTCTTCTTATATTTCTCCGATACTACCACCTAGTCATCCCCCTATCTTACGATCAATATAGACAGGTATCTACGATCGTAATGAGAATTTCTCGCATTTCCTCGAGCTACGAGGGATCGTTTTGTATCGGCGCTAATTTAGCATATATATATATATATATATATATGTATGTCTGTCTGTCTGTCTATCTATGTGTATGTGTTTGTATATATATATATATATATGTATACAACGATGTGAGCTCGACGAGCCTCTCGAGTCTGTGCAAATCCATATCGATCGTTCTAACTGAGAGATAGAGAGAGAGAAATAGAAAGATAGATAAATAGATAAATAGATAGAGAGAGAGAGAAAGAGAGATAATTTCGCGATCAGCTGACTCACACGAGTTCTATGAAACAACTATTATATAACTCGGAATGTTTTCTTTTTTCTTTTTTTTTCTTTCTTTTTTTTTTTTTTTTTTCTTTTTTATATCATACGATTATTGATTAATATTTTATGTCTCTAGGAAATGTATTATATACACGTGAGAGAACACGTATGAACTTTTGTATTAAATATTTGTATCTACCTGTTCGATGTTTATATATCTACGATATATATATATATATATATATATATATATATGTGTGTGTGTGTTACATGTGTTTATGTGTATTCACGTATGCGCACGTGATAAAGATGATTAGTAGATATTAAACGTGTAAATCACGTCATTAAGGTTTATATATATATGTATATATATATATATATATATATATATTTTTTTTTTTTTATGAGATTTCTATCGAATCGAAAATATCTCGATAAAATTAGTTTATATTTTTATTATTGTAATCAATAAATTTTCGTAAATTCGATATATTATAAAGTCGATATTACGACTATAATTTTGTTTGTTTTTTTTTTCTTTTTCTTCTATTTGTTTTTTTTATTTCCCCACCCCACCCCCCCACCCAAGAACACGTAATATACGGCAAATAACGGGGGGAGAGGGTGGATGGGCGATCATTAAAATCTCGTAAGAACAAATTTAATTCTTCAATATTATTCAAATCTTATCCATCCTTCACTTCTAGGTTTTCTATCATTTTTTTTTTTTTTTTTTTTTTTTTTTTTATTGTCGATTAAAATCGCGAGACAGAAAGTGATTATATCGAATAATATTATTTTTAGTTCGGGAACATTTGCGTCCTTTGTCACGCACGTGCTGTTTAACCTTTATACATTTTTAGAGAGAAATTGACCTTTCTTTTTTTATTTCTTCCTTTTCTCTCCTCCTCTATCTCTCTCTCTCTCTCTCTCTTTTTTTTTTAAAGTTCTGGAATGTCTCTTGAATAGAGAAAAAAGAGAGAAGAAGGAGTGAGAGAGAAAGAGAGACAGACAGAGAGAGAGAGAGAGAGAGAGAGAGAGAGAGAGAGAAAGGGAATATAGAAAATAATAAAAGGGCAAATGAAAAAAAAAAGGAGAAAGAAAGAAAAAAATAATAAAGCGAAAAAAGAAAAAAGCAAAGTTACTCTCATATTCTTCTCAAATGAATGAATATTCATCGTCGTTGTGTTCAAGGAGAGAGAATATATACTCACTACTTTTCTTTTTTTTTTTTTCCTTCTTTTTTTTTCTTTTTTTTCTTTTTTCTTTTTTTCCCCCTCAATCTAAAATCAAAAGCTCCGATTACGTAACTGCAAAATGTTCGCGTGCACGTACAAATTTACGTACCCACCTATGTGATATACAGCTTGAGTAATACGTACCTATGTATAGAACAACGGATAAACTTAATTACTATTTAATTACTACGAAATTATTACTATATATGTATATATATATATATATATATATATATATACTCGTGCAATCGACAATTGGTATTATCAATTTTATCCTTTTGTTATTTGCCAAGAGTAATGATTAATACGTAGATACACGTGGGAAATCAAAGGACGAAATTATACAATGACGGCATTAAATTATATTTTTTACGATTATGATAAATGTTTAAATTTATAGGAAAATCGATGATTAAATAAATATATTATTATCAAAGAATATTTATTTAATCATATTTGTCTGAAATAATCATGTAGATTTAAATAGATTAATGATTATATATAAATAGATATGTAGATGGATAGATAGATAGATAAATCGATCTTTTTATTAGCTTTCATCAATGTTCGTGATAAATGTATTATACGAACTTTTATTGAACTCCCTTGGAAAATATTTCCAAAAGAGTTCTCGTCGTTTACTCTCTTTCTCTCTCTCTCTCTCTCTCTCTCTCTCTCTTTACATATATATATATATATATCTTTCTTTTTCATACACTCGAACATCTCCATAATTCATGAACAGTGTGTACTCGTTCCTCCAACGAGAATACACGTTTCTCCACTTTTCTATCATGATCTAAACGGGGCATCATACATTATATCCAAAGTATTCCAACTCCAAAATCCCCAAACGAATGGATTTTCATCGTGCAAT
>NC_140828.1:1247500-1250000 GCF_050613455.1 Vespa mandarinia | reverse complement strand
TTTGTTTTTCTTTGTTTTTTTTTTTGTTTTTTTTCCCTCCCTCAAATGAAATAATATTAAATATAATCGAAAAATATATAGAAGATTGAAAGGGAGGATTGTCAATATTGTTATTACTTTTTTTTTATTTTTATTTTTTTTTTTTATTAACCATCATCGTAATAGCTATGAATGTAAACGAATGATAAAGCTTGTCGTTTATTTTACTCTAAAAAAAAACTAAAAAAATAACAAAATAACAAAAATACAGAACGGTTCTTCTTCTTTCTCCTTTTTGTTTCTTTTTTTTCTTTTTTTTTCTTTTTTTTTTCTAATGAAAAATGTATAATAAAACTATGACGACAATGAATCATGATCATTTACATGAATTTAAGTATACGATATTACGGTTTAGAAATGGAAATGTTATGGTTTAGAAATTAACGTTTTCGTACTTTCTGAGTTCTACTTCATCTAAACGTAATAGTTTGAACACGAGTTATATATAATAAACGATTGAAAACTTTTCATGAAAATGATCTCGTCGATGGGATCGATTTCTCTCTCCTCCATCTCTCTCTCTCTCTCTCTCTTTCTTCCATAGTACGTAACAAACATATAGAGTACGATGGTCTTGGAATTCGTGGCTCTGATTTAAACGACGAAGTTAGAACTAATTTGCGAACTAAGCACACGACTCGTTCCTATTAAGTCGAATTTTCACGGACCGAGTAGATATTTCCCGTGGAATTTACTAATCGTCTGACGAATGAGAAACCGAGAGAGAGAGAGAGAGAGAGAGAGTAAAGAGAGTAGAGAGAGAGAGAGAGAGAGAAGAGAGAGAGAGCATATAACTTTTCCACGTTGTTCTTTTAAACGAAAGTGATTTCTAAAGTTTGATTAAATTCTTAGGCATCTTCGAGAGTAATAGCAACAGGAACGACAACAACACAACACAACACAAGAGTAGTAACAATAGCAGTAACAATAAAAAGCAGATAGCAACATCAGTTTCCCTAGCGATTTAGTAATAACTAGTAACTTCATTTCTTCCTAATACAATGAGAGAATAACTTTTTGAAAAGTTTTCATTAAGAGTTACGAAGTCTGTTTTATAATTGCTCTTTTGTTTTTATCATCTTTTAATCGTAATGATAACTTTAAGAATAATATATCTCACTCGAAAGTAAATATGTAATAGATATGATTAGATATTATATATATATATATATATATATATATATATATAATTTAATATATAATTTAATGTATAATATTTTTTGATAATAATCAAACGTTCTTCAAGATTTAGTGATAAATGTATATTACGCATAAGCACGTACATTTTCCATACCCAAGGGAAGGATCGTTTTTAACTCGTGTGAAATATAAGATGAAAAAGTTTAGGGTAGAAAAAAAATTATGTATATATATATATATATATATGTATGTATGTATACATGTATGTATCTTTCCTACCCTTCTAATGTTTCTTTCTTTTTTTCTCTTTCACGTATATCACGGACGGAATTTTATATGTCTAGTAAATACATCAAATAAATTATTTATATGCATAAATACATTCGGTATACAGATAACTATTTTATATCTTAAATATCTGCTTACGTCTTTCCCTCTTTTGATTTTTCAAAATCAATGTGAACATTTCTTTTTCCCCGCTCATCACCTCCTCCCTTTTCAAATTTATATTTAATCCTTCAATTCTTTCTTTTTCTTTCTATTTATTTATTTTCTTTTTTTTTTTTTTATTTTTTCTTTTCTTTTTTTTTTTTATATTCCATTCGTTCGAACATTTATCGAAATATAATTAAATCGTTAAATCCAAACATTTTTTACGTGACATTGTTTCATGCTCGTTAAAGAACATCTCTCTCTCTCTCTCTCTCTCTCTCTCTCATTTTATTAATTGTTCTAACTATGAAACAACTATGATAAATCATACGTATTAACACGTATTCAAATTAACGAAAGCGCACGAAAGCGGAAACAAATTTTTATCTTCCTTTTCGTTATCACTTTTTCAAGAATTCATATTATTAACTGCAATAGCAACAGCAGCAGCAGCAGCAACAGCAGCAGCAGCAGTAGCAGTAGCAGTAGCAGTAGCAGTAGCAGTAGCAACATCATCGTTGCTAACAACGAAAAAGGGAAGGCAAAGGCCGGGTGCAGTGCAGAGGGAGGTGGGAGGGACTACGACTAGGGAGTAGAAGGGGACGGTTGTATGTGGGTGTTTGTGAGTGTTCACTCGCGCGCGTGTGTGTTTGTGTGTGTGGTTGCAAGCCTGACACGGCTCTTTCCACCTATGCGAAATCCAACTGAAATTCCAACTGAAGCAACTCCGTAATGAGAGCCTTCGCTACGAATAATAATGATGGTATAACAAGCACACGGAATTCCTGTTCCAGATTTATCCCGGAAACGTTGACAACCCCACGTTTATCCTCGGACTTAGCATAATTTTATTCTCTCTGTCTGACTTTAATTCCCCCAATGATTATGA
>NC_140828.1:1207500-1232500 GCF_050613455.1 Vespa mandarinia | reverse complement strand
AATTCATTGCCATTCGTTAAACTTCGAAATCCGTTCGAGATATACTACATTATCGTAGATAAGAGTAATAACTACGTAGTTATTTTAAAAGCTTTCGAAATATATATTAAAATAAATTGTTAATAAATTAATATATTGCAAAATGTCATGTGATTTATCGAAACGTAAATTTGTTAATATCAATCGTGTAAATTTTTCAAGGATCTTTTTTTTATAACGCGTGAAATGTTATCTTTCTTTTTTTTCTTTTCTTTTCTTCTTTTTTTTTCTTTTTTTTTTTTTTTTTTTTTAACTTGCTCTACTTACTTAGTATATCGAACTTACTTTCATATCTTTTTTATTCAATTATAAATGTTCACAAATCATTTTTGAATACAAATACGAACGTATATATTTAATTGTTTATATTTAATTGTCAGATAACTTTTTATGTTTTATGTTAATTCAATTTATCATTATATTTAAATATCCAATATATATATATATATATATATATATGTATGTGTCAACGTATCTACGTTAAATACATTCAATGATAATAATTAATAATAAAAAAGATCAGACATTTTCTTCTTGCTTCGTTAACTATCTACGGGCTAACAATGAAGACAAACAATTTACAAAAAAAAAAAAAAAAAAAAAAAGAAAAAAAAGAGAAAAGCAAAGAAAAAAAAAGAAAACAAAGCATACGAAATTAAAGCGAATTTTAATTAAAAAAAAAAAAAAAAAAAGAACAAAAGAAATTAATTTAATTTCTCAAAATATATTCGAGAACTGAGAACATGACGAGAACGAGAATTGAGGGATGACGATCGAAGATAAAGGGTGGGGGGATAGGGTGGGATTATTATCAAAATTATTCCTTGATTATCAAAAAGGGATTCGCGTTAAGGATTATACTAAATGGAAGATAAAGAAAAAGGAGAAGAGGAATATCCAATTAAATTTGTTAATGAACATGATTTAGGACGAATGAAAAAGTAAGAAAGAAAGAAAAGAAATATTTACTTAAAAAAAATAAAGAAACGTAGACGTATGGCAGAAAAATAAATAAATAAATAAATAAATAAATAAACAAATAAATAAATAGATGGATAAATGGTTGGATGGGATGGATAGATGGGATAGATAGATGGATAAAAAGATAGATGGAGGAATGTAAACGAAACATTTTCACGAGTAATTGCAATTGAGATGGTAAACAGAACGGAATAATGAAAGGGATAAAAGTGTACTGGAACATCGGATAATGAAAGATGAAAGGGCAAAAAGGGAAAGGGAGGAAAAGAGGAACAAAAAAAAAAGAAAAAAGAAAAAAAAAAAAAAAAGGCAGAAAAAAAGAAAAGAAAGTATATGAGCTGTTATTTAAAAGGAAGCAAAAACCAGCGGACAAAGAGCCCCTTCTTTTTTCTTCTTTTTTTTTTTTTTCTTTCGTTTAACAAGAACACTGCCAGCATTTCGATGGTCGGTGTAATTTTACGAATTCACACACGTGTAAATATATATATATATAACTTTTATTTTTTCGTCTCTCTCTCTCTCTCTCTCTCTCTCTCTTTATTCTCTTTTTTTTTACTCTTTTTATTTCTTTGCAAAGAAGAAAACGAAATTTATCGCACGTCGATCGTGACCTACGACCCGTGACCCCTTTCTCTCTTTTTATCTTTCTCTCCCTCTTTCTCTCTCTCTCTCTCTCTCTCTCTCTCTCTCTCTCGTTTACTCCAAAATGAAATCACGAACCATTGGTCACAAAGACGATGAAGAACCTTGAGAATTGTCAAGGTTCTCTCTTGAAAAAGTGAGACAGAAAGAGAGAGAAAAGAAATCGCGTTTTCTTTCTCCAAAAGAAATTAATTATAGGTTTGCGAGAAGACTTTGCGTGCTAAGCTAACACTTAGATTTTTTTCCTAGTTTCTTTTCTTCTTACTTTTTTCTTTCTTTCTTTCTTTCTTTCTTTCTTTCTTTCTTTCTTTCTAACAAGGTCACCATATAATAAATAACTGACCGAACACGAGAAAGTCTATCGTTTATGTTTATTTTCTTCCTCTTTTTTTTTTTCTATCCCTCATCCCTTATCCCTTTCTCTCTCTCTCTCTCTCTCTTTTTCTCTCTTTATCTTTTAATTTTAAATTTTATTCATAAATGTCAACTTGTCGTAATTGGTTGTCGTCATAATACGTCGTAGTCGTTGACATGATCTATCCCTTGAGATACACACGCGAGGTATGGTTGAAAAAGGGAAAGAAAAAAAAAAGAGAAAAGAGAGAGAGAGAGAGAGAGAGAGAAAAGAATCGGAAAGGAAAACAAACACGCGTGGAAATCCATTAATCGCGTCACGTACGCGAATTAAATCCAGAACAAGTTCTTTGTTAATAGTATTAATGATTCATAAGAATTAATTTGTTCCTGTCCTGATCATTGCTGATGTACGTAAAAAAAAAAAAAAAAAAAACAGGATCGAAAGATAGATCAATTCGAATGATACAGAAGACAAAAAAGAAAAAAAAAAAAAAAAAAAGGAAGAAATAAAAGGAAAGAAAAAAGAAAGAGAAAAAAATTGAAAAAGAAAAGAGTGAGAGTGAAACAGTAGAAGAGAGAGATAAAAACAAAGACAAAGAGAGAGAGAGAGGAAGAGAGGAAGAGAGGAAGAGAGAGAATGATGATAGAAAGAAAGTGAGAAACTCTCTTAGTGAACGAGCTTTTATCAGGACAAGAACTCCCACCATTTTAATCTTCGACCCTTCGACAAATGATTTTTCTTCCCTTTAATTTAACCCTCCCAAAGAATCGAGAATCGATGAGATACAGAGACAAAAAGAAAGAAACAGACAGACAGACAGAGACATACATAGAAAGACAAAAAGAGACAAAGAAAAAGAAAACTGATTCTTTCGTTTCATTAGTCACTTTTCACATTCACGATTACAACACTCGTTTTCTTATCAACCGAGAGTATAAATGTCTCATTATTCCCAAATTTCTTTTTCTTTTTTAGCCCTAAAGAAAGACAGAGAGAGGTAGAAAGAGAAAAAGTTTGAGATGAAAAAGACAAACACACACACACACACACACACACACATATATATCTTTTCAATGGTTTGATCAAAAGACACATTACTCTTCCGACCAAAAAGGTGCGACTTTCTTAGGGAATTGTTAGAGAAGGACACAGAAAACAGATAAATGGGTATGAGTGAGTGAGTGAGTGAGTGAGTGAGTGAATTGGTAGGATGGGATAGGATGGAATGGGATAAGGAGGGGTGAGGATTAGACTCAAAGGGTGAAGGTATAGAAATAAGCACGAAGTTGAGGGATAAGGTAAATGGAGAAGGAAAGGAGGATTCGTATTGCCATCAAAAGCAGCCACCGACCCTGTCTGGTGCCGAATATCGATTTCGGCCCCGTTCGACCAAGGGTTGCGACAAGGGTCCGTTAGTCCGACAATGAAGCTTAAAGTTCGAACCAACCCTATACAATATCGACGGGAAAAGAGATGGACAGACAGAGAGAGAGAGAGAGAGAGAGAGAGAGAGAGAGAGAGAGAGAGAGAGAGAGAGAGATAGGAAACAAATCATTATTGACTAATTTCAATAGTTTTATCGTTTATGATATAATAACGATTTGACGATAATTAATATTAATTAATGAACATATATCGTAAAATTTCAAATTATTATGGAAAAATGGTAAAAAAAAAATTTATTTTCGTTCAATTTTCTAACTCACACATACTTTCTTTCTCTCTCTATCTATCTATCTATCTATCTATCTATCTTTTAAACCATGATTAATATTCTAGTTGCAATAGATCGGAAACGTGTATTTTAAGGTCTTGCTTAAATCTTTCCGATCTGGCCAAGAGCCACGCATCATTTTAATGACACCATCGTCTCTCAGCATACTCATTCGCTTTTAATGCGATTTTGGCAACGACGATGTCTCAAAAGCACATGTTGTCATTAATCAAAATATACGAGGAGGGAGGAGATAGATTGGTTGCTTGCTTGGTTGCTTGTTTGGTTGCTTGGTTGCTTGCTTACTTGGTGAGAAATAGGTGATAGGGAATTAGGGACTAGCTAGTGATAAAAAAAGAAGACATCGAACGAACCAATCGAGTGGACGTAGGTTCTTCTCTCCCTCTCTCTCTCTCTCTCTCTCTCTCTCTCTCTCTCTCTTTACGTATAAAATACATTCTAATAATATTCATCGGACAAGATTAATACATTATTTTCAACATTTCATAGATTCATTGGACAGAACAGGCTATTTAAAATATACAAGAGTAATTGGTGTTGGTGATGGAGTGAAAGGGAGTGGAGGGAGTGGAGGGAGAGAAGGATTAAATGGATTCTGTTAACATAAAAGCAAAGCTTGACCGGACTCGTATTTACATTTATGTATAATATCATCAACATAAACATTTGTCGTATATTTATTATTGTTAAACAAATGCACGTATAAATCCTTGAATTTCTCTTTCGAAAGGTTATTTCATCGATACAATACGATACTATACGATACGATACGATGCGATACGATACGATACGATACGGTATGATACGATAATATACTATACTATGCTATATTATCCTACACCGTACCACAACAAAATTGACGACAACGCGAATATCATGCAAATAAATTTTCCCAACGGTAATAATGCACTTGTGCACTAACTGAATCGTTTAATCTGTGTGTGTATGTATGTATGTATGTACGTATGTACGTATGTATGTATCTATGTATGTGTGTGTTTTTCATGTTACCAATGATTCTAGATGAGTATATATATATATATTTAAATACCTACATAAGTGCATATAATACAATACAATACAATATATATATATATATATATATATATATATATATATATATATATATATGTATCTGTCTATCTGTTACTATCGAAACATCAACAAGCTTTTTTTTGCGTTTTCAATAAAAATAATAATATTCCTCGTGTCTACGTATACGAGAACAAAGTGATAGATAGAAAAAAAAACGATAGAGAGAGAGAGAGAGAGAGAGAGAGAAGAAGAAAAAATATTGATACAAAATCACTGAGAGAAAAAAAGAAATTTGGCATTTATCGTCTCGTCAGATTAAATCGATTCGATAGTACGTAAATGTACGATAGAGAGAAAAAAATAATAGGAAGAGAGAGAGAGAGAGAGAGAGAGAGAGAGGTAGAACAAAAAAAAAAGATTACTCGATATTCTCATTGTAATCCATAAAACTTTTCGATCTAGTAATTCGACGTGGTAACCATTCGGAGTTGGGGATTTGGGGAGAGGGAATAGAAAATTGGGTCCATTAATAAAAGAATCCCTAGGGAATTATTCGTGAAGCCCTTCACTCTCTCTCTCTCTCTCTCTCTTTCTCTCTCTCATTTTTTCCATTCTTTTTTTTCCTCATTGTCTCTCTTCTTTCTCTTTCTCTAACACACTTTCGAATTTGCCTTCATTATGTGCCAACTCCTTTCCATTACCCCCAACTATTACTACTCCTACTACCACTATCTATCCTCTTCTCACACTCTCTTTCTCTCTCTCTCGTTTTTTTTTCCCCTTCTCCTCTCCCCAGAAGCTTTTCTCGAAGGCTCTGGCATCCGTAATCCTTGGTCTGATCCCTGGCACAAAGGTACCCGTAATAACGCCAGCAGAAGTCTCATGGAATCAAGCGGAATTGAATTTCATGCCGCAGAAAATATGACGACCCACAGGAGAGCCACTCTTTTCAACGTGGTAACGTCTCCGACATCGGTACACGTACTGCCTGTAGGTTGAAGTTCTTGTCGGATGTAGGAGAAGTGGGTAGGAAGGGAGAGAAAAGGAGGCTCATAGAAAAAGAGAGAGAGAGAGAGAGAGAGAGAGAGAGAGAGAGGAAATAGGCCGATGATGGTGGTAACAACGAGAAAGTGCACGAGATACGTTATCTAGACGAGAAATATAGAGATAGAAAAGTTAGAATACATTTTTCTGCCATTCTTCTCTTTGGCAAACAAATCTACCTAACAATGAAAGGAAGTTGTCGAGAAAAGGGCGGGAGGGGGGGTTAATGGGTATGAAGGAGGAGGAATGAGGATGAGGATGGGAGTGAGGGAAAAGGAAAAGGATGGTTGAAGAGAACGGTTATTTTCGAACGAAGCAAGAAAATGAATAGGGATTGTGCGATGTTCCATTTTTTGTGCTTATTTATCGATATACTTTTTTTCTTTTTTTTTTTTTTTTGCTTTTTCTCTCTCTCTCGATTCCAACGACAAACCTGACCTTATGTCTTTTTTTACGACACGAAAATTGGTTACATGTTTTATCCTACGTTCTAGTGCTTTATTGTTTTGTTTTCTTTTTGTTTTCTTTTTGTTTTCTTCGACAGAGAAATCATGCGTGCGTTATATCAGAAAGTATTTTGAGTGAAGATAAAAAAAAAAAGGAAAGATACAAATTAAAAAAGAAAAAGAGAGCAAAAAAATTACGAAAGAAATGAAGAAGAAACGAACGAACCCCTATATATATATATATATATATATATATATATATATATATATATGTATAAAGAAGAAATAAACAAATATATAAAGGGACGATTAAAAAAGAAAGAAAGAAAAAAAATATAGTGACTCTGACAAAGAGAATGAACGAACGAACGAAGAAAATAAAAATAATGGAAATTAGTGGGAGGGAAGAGGGGGAGGGGGGAATAGGAAAAAAGAAAAAGAAAAAAAAATAAGAAAGAAAGAAACAGGAAAGACAAATTAGATGTACAATATAATCGAATATAGTTGAAACTCGTTATTAAAATAAGCAAGAGAGAAATATAGAGAAAGAGAGAGAGAGAGGAAGACAGAGAGAAAAAAAAAGAAAAAAGAAAGATAGAAGAAAAAAAAGAAAAAAATGCAACATACAACAAATTGAAACATGACGAGAATACTGTTTTCGTTTATCAGACGTGTTACCATGTAACGCATACGGATATAAAGGAAGATACACACATATGTATATATGTATGTATGTATGTATGTATGTATATATGTATAGAACAGATAATACAGAATACAAGGTATCCCATTGTCTCTCTAACAGTAGAGGCGAATCAAGGCGTATGCTCTGGAATACATACAATACCTACACACACAAAACACATATACACGGTGATACGCTATCTGACTCTGTGATTTGTCATCTTGATAGTGAAGTTCAGGATTGCTCTCAAGGGATTCTTCCTTTAACAGTAATAATCCCTACTCTCTCTCTCTCTCTCTCTCTCTCTCTCAGGCTCTCTCAATGTTACGAATTAATCATATGATAGGTGTGAAAAGAAAGATAAAAATTTGATAAGCGAAAAAAGCTAGATGCAGAAATGATAGCAATCTCTCTCTCTCTCTCTCTCTCTCTCTCTATCTCTTTCTCTCTCTCTCGTTTGTCTTTTATACAGAATTATTAGCAAAAAAAAAAAAAAAAAAGAGAGAGAAAAAGAGACACGTAATGACTACTATTGAGAGAATGTTATTTTGTTATGGAACACCTGGTCATCGATAACAACAAACACGTATACATATCTACACGTATAAAAAATATAAAGAGATAGATAGAGAGAGAATGAGAGAATGAGAGAGAGAGAGAGAGAGAAAGAGAGAGAATAACCACGAATTAATTTTACCACCCGATGTTTATTGATAGCACTCAGCCGTTTTTGTTTTGGCAAGCTACACGAGATTACATACACCAGAGCGCGATATATTAAATGAAGATGGTAAGATAGAAAAAAAATAGAAGGAAAAAGAAATAAAAAAGAAAACGAAAAAAAAAGAATCATGATAATAATAATAATAATAATAATAATAATAATAATAATAATAATAAAAAAGTAATAAAAATAAGAAATGAAAAAAATGAAACGAACGAAAAGAGATAAAGAGAGGGAAAATCTCAAAGAGAACGAACAAATTAAATAGACTCTGTTTATAACCATTGTTGTTGTTGTTGTTGTTGTTGTTGTTGTTGTTGTTGTTGTTGTTGTTATTTTGAGCATTGTAGAATATAATTACGATACGGAATGAAAGAAGATTAACGAGCCAATGTCTAGACCATAAAAGCCGATCGTGTAAAGCTCGCGTAATTGATTTCATCGTATCGATGTAATTAATAAAATTTCATCGAACGGTACTTCCCTATGATATACTTGATAATGTTTCACAATATATTAGAATACAATATAAACATTTATATACTTATTATGCACTTATTATGCACGTATCTCTCTATACGCATATTTATATATATATATATATATATATATATATTTTTAATCTCTCTCTCTCTCTCTCTCTCTTTCTCTTTCTAGGGAAGAAAGCTTTTCACCCAAAATTTACGAATAAGTTGAAGTGCACTCGAGTGCATCTAAAAGCATCTTCTTAGAAATTCTAGATGCATGAAATCTGTTTGACTCGACAACGATAACGACGATGAACGACGACGATGAAAACGATGTGGATGAAGTATAAGATTGTAAGTTACATACATATATACATACATAGATACATACATACATACATACATACATACATATTATATTATACGTACATATGTTCGTTCATTCGGTTGACTTCTATCCTCGTAACGAGACTGTTCCGTATACGTTTCGTTGAATACGAGGAACTGGGATGGCAACGTTTAAAGGTATTTAGGTATAGCAACAAGAGCATCGCACGTATGCTCATTGGCACGATGAATTCGCGAGATAGAGTGTGTAAACGGCTCGGTGGTCACGTATATTTATAAATGGCCCTCTCTTCTCTCTCTCTCTCTCTCTCTCTCTATCTATCTATCTATCTCTCTCACTCTCTCTCTATCATTCTGTTCGATGTGTGTTAGTTGTATGATACACGAAAAACAAAAGATTCGTCCTACCAAATTTAATTTCGTCCTGGTACATAACTACTACGAGATAGATACCTCTACCAATATATACGTACGTATTTACATATATACATAGATATATGTTATATACATACATTCATACATACTCTGTCATTCGTAACAAATTGTTTCCTACCCCTCGATGCTATTCTCTCTTGTCTGTATCTTTGTATCTCTCTCTCTCTCTCTCTCTCTCTCTCTCTCTCTCTCTCTCTCTCTTTCTCCCTTTCTCTCTTTCTCTATCTATCTATCTATCTATCTCTTTTATATTAGTTTTTTGTTTCTTTTTTTTATTTATCCCTTTGCATCTCTCCTTTAACATTCGACACAATCGAAAATTCACCTATTTTCAGCATCGTTTATTAATCATTGTCATTAATTCCAACGTGATATATTATATAATAATAATATAGTCATTAATAGACGCTATATATAAATTCTATTCGACTTTAATTTAAGCATGTTTTTATAATCCATTTATACCGTACATTTAACAGGCTTTAATCCTTTTACGTTAAAGGAGACACTTTTGACTATGATCAATAGCACGACACGACCAAGACATTGATCCAATATATATATATATATATATATATATATATATATATATATATATATATATATATATATACATATATTCAACGATGAGTAAAATGCGCATCCCTAATTGGCTCTTGAAAATTATTCTATTCGCGGTATAAAAGTTCATAGAAATACTATTAATAATACTAGTAATAGTAATAGTAATAATATTTTTTAAAACAATTTTTACATCGAGAGTAATCCCCTTATTAGGATTGATTGATTTTTCAAAAAGAAAAAAAGATGAAAAAAGAAAACAAAAATGAATGTAATTCATAAGTTTTTATAAACTTATATGATAGATGGATCAATTGCTCGATGTAGATCCATTTCTACCTCACTTATCATTTTAATTAATTTTTCAACAATATTACAGTGTAAATATAGTACCCATGTATATATATATATATATATATATATATATATATATATATACATATTATATAATAGAAAGAAACTATAATTTCATCAAGATGAGAAATTCAATTTTTAATTTCAATTCGATTGTTAATCTCGACATATCTAACAACTGTACTACAATTTTTACCGACCGACGAATGTTCTCTATTTACTTTAACCTTCTTTATCTCTCTCTCTATCTCTATATCTATCTCTATCTGTCTATCTCTCTATTTTTCAGTTCTTTACCCTCTGGTTGTTTCAAAATGACGATCGAAGATCACACGAACGGCGCTCGCCGATGGATAATCCGACGGACGAGTAAAGCGAGCATTTCTCATTTCCGCTCGACGGCGTCGATTAATCGACCGCTCGTACACGGTGATGTAATTGGAAATCGCCCCTTCGTACTGGGTGCCGCGATCCTGAATTACGCGAATCCATCCACCGGAACTATAGCTATTTTGGTCATTACGTCAAATGCAGAACTACGGATGAAAACTTGTCGAACGATCCATTACCGTTGTCTCCGTCGAGATAGAGAGAGAGAGAGAGAGAGAGAAAAAGAGAGAGGGAGAAAGAGAATAAAAAAAAAAAAAAAAAGTTTGAGAGATGGAAAAAAAAAAAAAAGAACGTCCAATTTTTAATCAAAATTCGCCATTCCCGTGGACCTCATTCTCCCTCTCTACCTATCCCCTTTTTATCTCTTCACTCCACTCTTTTTCTGTCCTCTCGAACGAACATAACGAATTCTGTCCGGCCGAGGAATAGAATTTTTGAATTTGTCCCCTTCTTGTTCGACATTATGGACAAAGTTGTACACCGGTCTGAACGAGTAAAATTAGTTCACTGGGTCACGACCAACACACACAGTCCTTTTCTTCCCATCCATGCCCTCCATCTCTACATCCTCCTCCTCCTCCTCCTCCTAACCTCCTCCCTAACCCTCTTGCTTCCCCAATCCATCTACTCGCCCTTTCCGTTCTTTCTCTATCGCACATAGCGTTTTAAAATCGCGAAAAACGTTCTGTTTTTCCTTTTCTTTTTTTCCTTTTCTTTTTTCGTTCTCTCTCCCTCTCTCTCTCTCTCTTTCTTCCCTTTCAAAATTACAAAGGCACACGTACGTACGTACGTACGTATGTGTAATTACTGATTAAAAAATTTATTAAAAGAAATCGAATAAAAATCGTAAGGCGATTTATGATTGTTATTTACTCATATATTTACATACGTTGTTCTAAAGTGGAAGAAGAAGAAGAAGAAAAAAAGGGTAATTAAAAATGAAATAAAAAAAAAGTGAGAGAGAGAGAGAGAGAACAAAACAAGGGATAATGATTCGAAATAAGAAGAAGAAAGAAAAAAATATCTATTCGCAACTTGCCAGTCGATTAATTCGAATGAGATAAGCGATAGAGAAAGAGAGAAAATGATAGAAGAAATGTAGAGTTAATAAAACGAAAAAAGAAAAAGAAGAAGAAGGAGGGGGAGTAGGAGGAGGTAATATTAATTTAAAAAAAGAAAAGAAAAAGGAAAAAAAAAAAAGAGAGAAAAAGAGAGGAAGAGAAAGAGAAAGAGAAAATTCCGGATCGCGAAGAACTCACGCGAGACATCGAGAAGATCGACTTAATAAACGTAATTGAGATTGAATTCATCTTTAAAGTCCGACTCGTCGTCGTCGTTGTCGTCGTCGTCGTCGTCGTCGTCGTCGTCGTCGTCATCGTCGTCGTCGTCGTCGTCGTCGTCGTACTCGTGTTCTCGATTTTTCCCTCTTTTACTTGGTTATCACGTAATAATATCATAGATTTTGATGCGTTTTAATAAATCCTTCCCGTCGAGATTACGTGCACCGTGATTCTTCTTTCCTCTTTTGGTATCTATTCGTTCTTTGATCGTCCATTGTAATACATAATTCTTTCCTTTTTCCTTTTTCTTTTTTCTTTCTTCGTTTCGTTTCGTTCCTTCTTTCTTTCTTTCTTTTTTTTTTTGTTTTGGACCTTTTTTTCATTTTTTTTTCTTTTTTTTTTTTTTATATATATATATATATATAAATACTAGCGCAAGGATAAAGAGAAGTAGGAAAATAAAATGGAATGGAATGGAATGGACAGAAAGAAAGAAAGAAAAAGGAATACATGAAAAAAAAAAAAAGAAAAGAAAAAATAAGAGAGAGAGAAAAAGAAAAAGAAAAAGAGAAGCTCTTGTGTGTCTCATTCTGTCTCGCAAAATTGCTTTTTAAATAGGTCCGTCACGCAATGTTTTTACTGAGAGTCCCACTTAACTTGCAGTTCGTTGAAACGTTCTTTCTCTCTCTCTCTCTCTCTCTCTCTCTCTCTCTCTGTCTCTCTCTCTGTCTCTCTCTGTCTCAAGACCGAGTTTTACTCGTATTTCGCAAAACAGTTTCGCGTCAAAGACATAAATTGTAACTAACGTTGGTAATTATTTCACACGCTTCGTGGAAAAACAAAAGGTCGGTCATGTTAGAGATAGGCAGACTTTAGAACGCAATGGTGCATTGTCGTTAAACTCGATCAAAAATTCTCTACAACTTTGCATCTGCTCTTTAAACAATTGTTATAAACAACGCGTACGAAGCTTACATATAGAACACGATCGGTCGATACGACATATGTAAGTAATATATATATACATATATATATATATATATATAAACATGTGTGTAGGTATGTATGCATGTACGTATATGTGTATATGTGTATATGTGTCTATAGAAATGTCGACGACGATATTGAGAACGAAAGAGAGAATTGTGGTGGAAAGGGAGCGTGAGAGAAGTAGAGAAAGGGAAAACGGAAAAGGGAAGAGGGGGAGAGGGAAATTCACGTATAGTTTACTTATAATAAAGATTATAACGGTTAATTAAACTCCTGTTTCGTTATTCACATCGATAGTTTATAAATGGATGATGATCTCGTTCGAGCACATTTTCACTTTTCTGATGATAAAAGATCATTTTATGAAGTTATTTTGTTTTCTTGTCTTTTTCTCTCTCTCTCTCTCTATCTATATCTATCTATCTATCTATCTTTTGTATCTCTTACAATAATCAATTAATTTCACGAAGGAAACGAATAAAAGAAAAAGAAAAAAAAAACAAGGAAAAAAGAAGAAAAAAAGGACGACAAAAAATTAAAAAAAAAAAGAAAAAAAATTGAATGGACAGACAGACAGGTGATCGTCTGTCGTGCGTTTAATTAGATACAAAAGGAATATAATTTCAATCGGGATTCCCAATCGAATCTCATTTAAAACAATGAATGTTAGCGATCATTACATTCTCATCGGTATAATCAGATTTTCGAACGTTCCACATTTCGAAATTAGCTTGGATCCTGCTCCGATAATAATAATAATAATAATAATAATAATAATAATAATAATGACGATGACGATGATGATGATGATAACAATGATGGTCCCAGCAATAACGATACTAATAATAATAATAATTATAATTATTATTATTATACTTATAATAATAATAATTGGCAATGGGCCGAAAAATTGTCAAAGTCGAATACGAAAGCGATCACAAAGTAAATAGAAGATAATAGATGAGTGACCAATAGAATAGAATAGAATAGAATAGAATAGAATAGAATGGAATAGAATAGAACAGAACAGAATAGAATAGAAGTTAAGAGAAAAGAAAGTCTTAACAAGTGACATAGTAGCCCTAATAGTAATAATAATACTAGTAGTAGTAGTACTAGTATTAGTATTAATAGTAGTAGTAGTAATAGTAGGAGTAGTAATAGTAGTAATAGTAATAGTAGTAGTAGTAGTAGTAGTAGTAGTAGTAGTAGTAGTAGTAGATGGGATAGTATTCGATTAAAAGAAAAATGCTCAACGATGATAAGCCAAGTCGCGAGGCTTACGTTGAAAGATCTTAAAGCCTTTGCTTCTTATGTCAAGGTTTCACACTTGCCCTTGTTATATCGAACCTAACTAGAAGGTAAAGATGATGTGGAAAGAGAATGTGAGAGAGAGAGAGAAAGAGAGAGAGAGAGAAAATGGCAGTGGTATGAGAATGAGTGAAGAGACATTGATTGTCCAAGAATGTTGCTGAGACGTGCAATAAAACGTCACGATGTTCGAGGTGGCCTTTAATTAAATGCGTCGTCGGTGACAGAAGTGGTGTGTCAAGAGAGAGATAGATAGGTAGATAAAGAGAGAGAGAGAGAGAGAGAAGACCGACAATTATGTTAGAGCTTTGGCAACGAACTTTAACCCGAGTATCAACCACTCATGTCCCATTTTCTCTCTCTCTCTCTCTCTCTCTCTCTGCTCTTTACCTTTTCGTTGCTTCCTATAGATACATAGGATAGAGATAGATACATATACGTAGATATATATATATATATATATATATATATATATAGATATATATGTACGTACACAGATGTTCCGATCGAATTTTCAAAGCGATAGCTAGACTGCTATCCTGCAGTACGATCCGCAGACAAAATATAGTACACGTGACCGGACAAATAGCTACGAACACTTATTCGAGCTGTCACGCGAAACTATACTGTGTGTTACACGATAGAATCTTGTTTCAGTATGTTCTAATGTTTATATGCGTATTTGCGCATGTGTCTCTCTCTCTCTCTCTGTCTCTCTCTCTCTCTTTCTCTCTCTTTCTTTCTTTTTATCTATCTGTGTGTGTGTGTATGTATATGTGTATATGTGTGTGTTACATATCTGGTTGCATCGGTGACCACGACAATAAAGTTCTTAAGGCCGATAAAGAAAATCGCTGTGTCGACAAGATAAGAGAACTTATCGTCGTTGCTAATTTTTGGTAAGAAAACAACGTTATACTAATTTAAGATATCACCTGTCTATTTACCCGTCGGCATTTTTTTTACTTCAAAATATAATTTTATTCTAATCTCGTTACCCTCCTCCCCCACTTTCTCTTTCTCTCTCTCTCTCTCTCTCTCTCTCTCATTTTTTCTTTCTCTGTTATCACTACGAATATTTTTCAATCAATTCAAAGATAGCCAATCCTAAAGGTAAATAATTTTTTCTTAAAAAAAATCTCGAAGATATGTACCTATGTATCATCGAAAAAAAAAAAAAACAAAATCGAACAAATAAAAATCAGCTTGCCTGCTTGCTTGCCTGCTTGCTTGCCTGCTTGCTTGCTTGCTTGCTTGCTTGCTTGCTTGCTTGCTTGCTTGCTATCAGGAACAAACTCAAAGACGTTAAAGGATATGTTTACCTGCGTCTATCCCTTCTATCAATGACACGATTCGATACATACATATATATATGTATGTAAATATATATTCGAGGATAAATAACAAGAGAGTTTTTCACATATAAAAGGGAAAGAATTGAAACTTACGATCGAATATCACGTGACCTGATCCTTTGCCTTCTGGTCGAATCGAAGAAATTACCTTATTTATATGTATATATATATATATATATATATATATATATATAGATACAGATATGAACACATACATATATATATCTTTCTCTCTCTCTCTTTCTCTCTTTTTTCTTCTTCCAATCGAATTCGTCAGATCAAAAAATGGGATTATTTTAAATAAGAGTATACACGCACGTGTAACGACGTTCTAAAGCAAACACCAGCACAAATTCTTCTCCTCGTCCTCGAGACGCTTGAACTCTCCCCTCTTCATCTTATTATCGATCTATCGATCTATCTATCTATCTATCTATCTATTTATCTATCCTTCTTCCGTGACACACATCATATACGCATAGGTACGTACACATAGATGAAAAAAGAAAAGGAAAACAATATACGATATAGAGAGAGAAAGAGAGAGAGAGAAACAGGATAGTTATCGATATCTATCGGACAGGTCGTTGTTCTTCTCTATTCTCGCTTCGTTTGCTTACTGTCTTCTTCTTCTTCTTCTTCTTCTTCTTCTCCTTCCTCCTCCTCCTCCTCCTCCTCCTCCTCCTTCTCTTCTTAATTCTCCCAGATACAAACGATCGACGACGCATCATCGCTATGCGTCACCGTACCCCACAAATATATCTATTTTTCTCATTTAAAATTCTTAGAATGATAATTATTCAAAGAATAACGACGATGATAATAATAACAATACTAATAATAATAATTATTATTATTATTATAACAATAACGACGATTGTTTAAAGGAATATAAAATGACGATAATGAGAACGATGATGCGTTTCGTTCGTTTTTCTCCTTTTTTTTTCTTTTCTTATCTTTTACTTTTTCTCTCTCTCTCTCTCTCTCTCTCTCTCTCTATTTATCTATCTATCTTTCTCTTTCTCTAATATTCTGAGAAACGTCAAAGTGACCAACAGACAGAGACAGATAGACAAACAGATAGACATACATACACATATCTACACACGCATATGCATGAACATGCACACACAACGTACACGCATACACAAGCCCACATGCACACACACACACACAGACACACATACACACATACACACGTAATAATAATTATGTAGTGTCACGTCAGTGTTACAAAAGCTCACTGTCGATAATTAATCGTCGCTGACCCAGGAATCCCGAGGAGCACGGAGGTACACGCGCGCATCATCCTCGGCTCGCTAACTAGCCACCAACAACAACGGCGACGGCGACGATGATGACGATGACGACGACGACGTCGGCAGCAACAACAACGACGACGACGACGACGACGTCGGCAGCAGCAACGACGACGACGACGACGACGATGGGTACTCGGGACGATGACGTTCGACGATCGAACGTTCTTCCTCTACTTTTCTTTTCATCTTTGTATACTCTCGTCCTCTCGAATAATATCACCTCGATCATCGTCATCCATCTTCTTTCGTTGTTGTTACCTTGTTGTTGTTATTGTTGTTGTTCTCTTTCGTATATTCTATTTGTTCCTTTCCCTTCCCTTCTTATTTATTATACATTTCACTTGAACAAATCAAATTAACGATTACGTTTAATTAAAGATCTTTCTCGATTATTAATTCACTCGTAACGATCGAAAACGTAAAGCAAAGAAAAAGACTTTTCCCGCGTATAAATTTGACCAAACGAAATGGGGTAGTGGAGTGGAGTGGAAGGGAGGGTAATGGGTGTGGGGTGGAATGGGAGGACAGACGAGAGGTGGGAGATGTTAGAGAGAAATAGACTTTAAACGAGGATGAGACAGAAGAGGAGGGTCTGCGGTTAGATTTTATAGTGAAAAATCGAAATTGATAACACCTTGTTTCGTTTATCTTCACGGCACATCGATCGATCTCACTCGATTGGTTTCGATCTATCGATCTTTATTACTATGAAGTCTCGGTGTTGTTATTGTTATTGTTATTGGTGTTGTTGTTGTTATTGTTGTTGTTGTTGTTGTTGTTGTTGTTATTCCTGTTTCTGTTTTTGTTTATTATTGTTATTATTAAAATTATTAATCGGATCGCGAAATATACGTATAATACGGATTTACGATTTACAACGATAATAAATCTTTGTTTAATCGAGTACGTACGTACACGTATCCTCGTGCGATTCTTTAGGATCCTTTTAACGATATGCTTTCACACGATCTTAAATCGATCAACGTTGATCGTTTGAATGAACGTTAAAGTTTCAAAAGAACAACAACGACTTACGACGACGAAGAAGAAGACAAGGACGAGGACAAGGACAAGGACAAGAACAAGGACAAGGACGACGACGACGATAACGAATAACAACAATGAAAATAAAAATGTCCTTGTTCTTAATAAAAACAAAATGTTCTTCGTTCCCCTTCTCCTTCCCCCCAACCCACCCACCCCTCTTCTCAACGTCGAATTTTCACACTGTCAACAACACCATGAGAGGAAGAGTACAAGGAGGAAAATAAA
This sequence comes from Vespa mandarinia, assembly GCF_050613455.1. Classification (NCBI taxonomy): domain Eukaryota; kingdom Metazoa; phylum Arthropoda; class Insecta; order Hymenoptera; family Vespidae; genus Vespa; species Vespa mandarinia. Next base: position 1,214,723 of record NC_140828.1, on the reverse strand, counting down.
AAAAGAGAAAGAAGAAAAAAAAAAAAACAAAGAAAGAAAGAACAGAAGCACACGCCGCAAAAAGAAAAATCACTTTCTACGATGATTTAGATCATTCACTACGTTCGTCATTTTATAAATCAACTAAATACATCTCGAATGGACTTTAACAAACGACGAAAAAGAGGAAAAGCAAATTTTTTTTTTTTTTTTTTTTTAATCGTAATAGTACATTTGTGTGTATGTATGTATGTATGTATGTATGTATGTGCGTACGTACGCGCGCGAGGACGAAAACGCGTAAACGCACGCGCGTTCCGTCCGACTGTCTATCAGTCTAGATATATGTGTATGTGTGTGTGTATATATATTGTGTGTTGTGTGTATGTGTTTATGTGTGTATGTGTGTGTGTGTATGTGTGTGCGTGCGCGTGCGTGCGTGCGTGCGCTTTAACGACGACAAAGCTCGCAGCGTGGCGGATCGGCCGCGACTGAATCGTCGCCGTTACCGTCCTCGTCCTCATCGTCGTCGTCGTCGTCGTCGTAGTCGTGCTCGCGTCGACTCCGCCGCTCTCTCTCTCTCTCTCTCTCTCTCTCTCTCTTTCTCTTTCTCTCTCTCTTTCTCGCGTTGAGCTTGAATGAGCGAGTGTACGAGTTCACAAGTGTACGAGTAGAACGAAGAGGGAAGAAGATGCGGCGAGCAAGAGAGAGAGAGAGAGAGAGAGAGAGAGAGAGAGGGAAAGAGGATAGAGTGGGGGAAAAAGAGAGAGAGAGAGGGAAGAAGAGGGTGGGAGAAAGAGAAATACGTTCGTGTGAGCTTCGAGGGTAGAAACCAAAAGAGGGGTTGGAGTGAGCAAGAGAGAGAAAGAGAGAGAGAGGGAAGCTTTCGAAGAGTAGAAAAAAGGGATATATATATATGTGTAGAGTTATGTATATATATATATGTGTGTATATGTGTATGTGTGTATGTGTGTATGTATGTATATATATATATTTGCAGCCATTGCAACTAGTGCTCTTACTATACGGATATTCGACTACATACTCAAATTATTCATTATAACCCCATATACAGAAGTTCAACTCCCTGGATCTTACAGAGTGTATTTGGAGTATCCGGTTATTCGTATATAACACCATCAATACACCATGAATATTTGATTGTTCGTTTAATGCTCTTAATCCTATCTATTTGTTCTTATTAAAAATAAACGCCATTAAAAAATGTCCTACAAATGTTGTATAATATAAGATTTAAATTATCCTATTTTATAATCAAATTAAATTCTCTCATGTTACTATTTATGTTTCGTACCATTATTTTTTTCACGTTGTTTACTTCTTCTTTTTTTCTTCCTTCTCCTTCTTCTTTTTTCTGTTTTTTTTTGTATTTTTCTTCTTTTTTTTCACAAAGCAAAGGTCAACATCCTCGCCAGGAATGACTTCGGTCCATTCGGTGGCATCACGCGACAATTACGAATAAACAAACAAACAAACGAACGAACGAACGAACGTACGAACGAACAAAAAAATGCCCAACTGGATTATCGATTGAAATTTCGATAATATTATATCGCAACTAGAGGCATTCGAATAGTACTGCATACGAATGGTCAATCATCAACATCGTTGTCATCATCATTTCGACGATTCATATATTTTCGTTAATTAATTAATCATAATCCATGCGTTAATGTTAATCCTTTTCATAATCCCAATCAAATAATTGTATAATAACGATTGATCGTTACATCAAATCGATTCTGTCATATTTCACATTACACGAGAATAATAATTTAGATGATTATTAAGAATAAAAAAGGTAAAGTAATGAAGATCATTACCTTAGTCATAGTCGAAATGATCTTTCCACGATCCAGATATACTCGGATATTCGAAGATCCAAGCAATAATAATTAATTACAATCAATGGAATCTCTCTCTCTCTCTCTCTCTCTCTCTCTCTCTGTGTGTGTATATATGTGTGTGTGTGTCTGGTATACGTAAAATATATCTTGAAGATATTTCCGTACCTTGCGTTTTCGATGCGAACAATTAATTAACAAAGCTTATAATTAAACAACGCTAAATTTATTTTCGTTCGTTCCATATTATCATTACGTCTCTCTCTGTGTGTGTGTGTGTGTGTGTGTGTGAATATTTCTTCCTTTCTTTCTCTCTGTTTCTCGTTCCAGTTATAGAACTACCTTACAATGCGACGTTCGGCACACTACTGAGCGACCTACGTGCTTGGAATAAGATGATCGAGAGACGAGAGGCTTGTTTGTAAACCTTCTGTTCCTCGTTATACCCTTCAGAATCACTCTAGTTTGTTTATCAAAGTTAAAAGGTTAAGAACGAAGAAAATTCAATGAATCTATGATAATGATCTTTACGTATCACCTTTGATTCCTATTCGTAACTTGTAAATGAATAAAATTGTTTCTATGATGTTATTGGCAAATCGATCTTAAATCGATTTTAAATCGATATTAGAAAGATGAACGATTAGATTTTTTAATTATGTAATAAGTTTTTTTATTAAGCATAAACGTGTTATAAACGCGATCTCTCTCTCTCTCTCTCTCTTTCTCTCTTTCTCTCTTTGTGATCGATTCAATCGACAAAAAGTATCGATTATCAATTTATATCACGTGATGTAAAGCTGGCGCTTATTTTCAAATCTTTTATTTCACGCCAAGACAAAACCGAAGATAATATTTTTCTTTATTACTTTTTATTTCTTTCTTATTTTTGTTTTTTTCTCTTTTTTTTTTCTTTTTTAACAAAATAAACAATAAAACCACGCGTTAATCGGTTATGCGAAAAAATTTTATTTCGGCATAAATCGAATTTTATTATTTTCTTCTTTTTCTTTTTCATCACTTTATTTATTTTCCCTTTCTCTCTCTCTCTCTCTCTCTCTCTCTCTCTCTCTCTCTCTCTCTCTCTTTCTCTGTTCCTTTAATATAAAATTCAAATAAAAAAAAAGAAACTTGATGGACATAAATCAAAATTCCATTTGCTTTTTTCTTCTCTTTTTTCTCTTTCTCTCTCTTTTTTTTTCCTCTTTCGTTCTTCTTCACGAGAAATACCGTCGAGCCATAAGTAGATACAAAAATTGCCCGATGGCGATCGTTGTTGAATGGGATAATGTGAAAGAAATAGAAAAAGGAAAGAAAGGAAGAAAGAGAGAGAGAGAGAGAGAGAGAGAGAGAAAGGAAAAAAAAAGAAAAAGAAATAAATAAAAGAGAAAGAGTAAAAAAAAAAGAAAAAACGAGAGAAAGAAAGAACGAAAAAGGAGGAAATAAGAGGAAGAAAAAACATACCGTAATTCCTTTAAACGATAAACAGTTTAAAATATTGGTTAGAGGGCGATGGGGAGGGGGTGGAAAGAAGTGTATCGGTAGGTAGGTAGGTAGGTAGGTAGGTAAATAGGTAAGATAGCTAAGTAGGTAGGTAGGTAGGTAGGTAGGTAGGTAGGTAGGTAGGTAAAATGAGAGAAGGGGAAGGGCAGGGGAAGGTGAAGAGGGGTGGGAGAAGTAATAGAAAGTTGTAGTAACGCAAGAGGCCAACAAGGTAGTTCAAACTATCGATTCGGTTAACGATATAGCGCGGGAAGGAAATTTCCTGAAACGAGCTTGCACCAGCTGGTGCACACGTTAATATTATATGTCACTTCGCGCAAAGGGAATTGACTTTCGTTGAGAGTCCTATGAGTAACGATCGTATAGAAAATAGAAAATGGAGTAGGGAGGACGATTTTCGTGAGGTTTTCTCGTGACTAAAAAAAAAAAAAAAAAAAAAAAGACTCTACTTTATAAATCGTACTCTTTCATTGAACCGATGTCGAAGCTTCCTCCTCCTTTTTCTCCATCCCCTCGACTACTTTTTCTTTTTCTTTTTTTATTCTACTTTTCTTTTTTCTCCTCTTCTTCCTCTTCTTTTTTTCTTCTTCTTCTTCTTTTTCTTCTTCTTCTTCTTCTTCTTCTTCTTCTTCTTCTTTCTTCTTCTTCCTCTCTTGTTCTTTCTCGTCGTTTAAATCTTTTTCTTTCGTGGAAACGACACGAAGAAACTTTACTGAACGTAGACTTTAAAGTCACGACATGCCACCTTTCTAAAGTACGAAAAGCTCCTTCATTGTTATCTCTTTTTCTCTCTCTCTCTCTCTCTCTCTCTCTCTCTTTCTTTCCCTTCGCGTTAAACCAAGTTATAACCCTCGTTGAAACACGCTTTATCTGTTATAATGTAAAATTCAAATTGTCTAATCTTACGAGGAGTTGGAATAGATTATGACGATCCTAATAGGTAAGAGAAAATAATAGTTGGGAATATTAAAAAAAATAAAGAAAAAATAAAGAAAAAAAAAAGGAAAAAGGAAAAAGGAAAAGAAAAAACTTTTAACGTGACGATTCTAATCTATATATTCGTGTACACGTATACGAATAAATATATCTGTATATAAATACGAATCTAAATCGTAAAACCTTGAATTTATCTTAATCTCTAAAACGAGAAAGATATATATATATATATATATATATATATATATATATTTATATTATATACTTTATATACTCAGATCTTTGGGAAATGGTTATTCAACCTCATTCAAAGATTTCATCATCGTATATACGTACATAACTACATACATATCTAAAGGTAAGTACCTATCTCTCCTGTCATTTTTGGAAAGTAATTGTACATCCCTGGTAGATAACAAGAACTCTAAAGTAAAGCTTTTGATATTTGCCTCAGGCTAATTTCGCATATCTCTACCTATACCTATATACATATACGTATATGTAAAATTACTTTAATTAGTTATATCAATCAAAACAGAAAATACATATATATATATATATATATATATATATATATATATATATATATGTTAATTACTTGGACAGAATTTGTAATTAATCATAACATAGTAAATTGAAACATTTATTTCTATGTCGTTCTCATCGTTCAATCACTTTTCTTTCCTCTTCTATTTTTTTGTTTCTCTTCTTTCTTTCTTTTTCTTTTTTTTTTTTTTTTTTTTTGAAACATATATATTCCACTTTGAAAATTTTACAAATTTTTCATCTCGATGTTAAAATCTATCGAGTGTTTGTATAGTTATCAATCCTACTTTTACGTATATAGTAATACCCATTTAATCGTAATGTGAGAGGATGAACGCGCATATACATTAATGTTTATATATATATATATATATATATATATGTGTGTGTATTTATGTGTCTATGTCAACGTCACGTATGTCATTTTATCGTTTGTCAGATCGAACAGGAGAGATCGTAATTACAACGTGGATAGTATCACGTTCGATTCCCATAAATTGTGAACCATTGAAATCCACGATTGAATGAGAAAACGACTGGATTTTATGTTGTGTTTTGTATGTGAATGAAAGACTCTACCATTATATATATATATATATATATATATATATATATATACATACATATTTACACATAAAATTTTATATACATATATATATATTAAATGTATAGGATATCGATAAAATATTTACACGTATGTATATATCGATGTTCCACAAACGAATGAGCTCGATATAAACGACAACGAAATGATTTTCAACCGAGTAATATCTAAAGATCTTTATTTTTCACTTCGATAAATAAAGTAAGCAAGCAAGCAAGTAAGTAAGTAAATAAGTAAGTAAATAAATAAGTAAGTAAGTAAGTACGCTTATATTAACTATCGCGCATCTTTCGTTAAATTCGATTTCTAATTGAAGAGAGAGGAAAAAAGGGAAAAGAAAAAAATAAGAAAAAAAGGGGGAAAAAAGGATGGATAAATGAGATACTTAATCAACTCCAACCCCTCCTTCACCCTCGTCACCCTATATCAGTAGGAGGAGAGAACAGAAAGGGTTTGAAATAAAATAAAAAAAAAAAAAAAAAATTAAAGAAATGAAAGAAAAAAGAAAGAATGAAAGAAGAGAGAAAAAAATGAGATTCTTATTCAACTTTTTCGAATATAAATTTTTGTGATATTTTCAATTCTCATTACTTTCGCATATCCCTTTTTCGTCGGAGTTCAAACATTTGTAGATCGTAAAAGTGAAAAATATGAATTCTTCTTCTACTTCTTTCTTTTCTTTTCTTTTCCTTTCTTTTCTCTGATTTCTTTTTTTTTTTTCTTTCCTTTTTTCTCCTCCTTCTTTTCTTTCTCTGTTTTCCTTTTTATATTTCTCTATAAACTCTCCTTCATCCTTCTATTCATCCCCTTATTTCTCTTTCTCTTTGATCGATAAACGTTATCATGCAACTATGTATTTACCCTATAACTGCTTTTAAACTAGAGAAACGGCGAACTAACAACGTTACTTGAATTCGGTCAAAGTTTCATGTTGTTCGAGTTGTTGGAATTCAATGATCGATTAATCGTATAAGTTAACTCTAAACTTAACTTATTAGAAACGTTTCGTATCCCTCTCTCTCTCTCTTTCTCTCTCTTTCTCTCTCCTTCTCTCTCTCTTTCTTTCTTTCTTTCCTTCTTTCTTTCTCTTTTTTCTCTCGTACACATAGAAATAGAAACTCCCCATAAATAGATGATATGAAACGTTATCTTTAGCTTGACAAGATTTTTCTACAATGCACTCTTACAAAGTTTTATATATATATATATATATATATATATATATATACCTGCGTTAGAGCCAATTATACGATGACTAATTAGGAGATATAAATTTACCGTGAACTGTCCTTCTTTCCTCGTTAGCCATGGAAATTTTGCGGGTGGGCGGTATATGTAATAAAGAAAGGTAAGGAAAGGAAAGAGAGAGAAAAAAAAAAAGAAAAAAATAAAAATAAAAGAAAAAAGGAGAGATAAAAAAGAAAAAAAAAGATAAGGACGCTCGCGACGATCTTGTCTCGTCTCGTCTCCTATCTCTGCTCGGTCATCCGCGAACATCGTTCTATATGTACATAAAAAAAAAAAAAAAAGAAAAAAAAAATAAAAAAGCAGGTAAAAAAAGAGAGAGAGAGAGAGAAGAAGAAGAAGAAGAAGAAGAAGATAAAAATGAAGAACAAAGAGAGGACTTCTCTGACGCAGACTACATATATGCAGATAATAGTTATAACGATGTTCTTACTCTCGTACTCGAGGGCTTTTTTTTTATTTTTTTTTTTTTATTATTTTTCTTTTTTTCTTTTTTTTTTTTTTTTTTTATAGAAGATTGATATTCTCAAGCTTACGTGGGTGAT
>NC_140828.1:1185000-1202500 GCF_050613455.1 Vespa mandarinia | reverse complement strand
TCTCTTTCTCTCTATTTCTATCTCTTTTTCTTTTTTTTTTTTTTTTATATGTATACATATGGTTTTTATTATTCATTGTAATTAAAAATAAAAAGACAAAAAACATTTCGCGTGACGACGCATTCACTCTTTGTACTCTCAATTCGACCGACAATATAATTGCTTTTTTTATTTCATTTTATTTTTATATCTTTCTCTTTTTTTATTTCTTCCCTTCTTTATTTATTTAGCCGATAACGAAAAATATAAAAAAAAAAAAAAAAAAGAAGAAAAAAAAAGGGAATGGTTAAATAAAAAGAAATTTACATTTCAACGGAGTATTCTTCGGAAATAGAAAAACATATAATTGGTAGGCCGTAATAACGTACCAAAAAAAACAAAAAATCCTCTCGAAATATTCCGTATGTGTATTGGATTTGAATGAAATGAATGTGTAAGAGAAAAAGAAAGGAAAAAAAATCGAAAAAGAGAGAAAAAAATAAAATGAATGTAAAAAAATAGCTGTGGACATACGATTATACGATGTTGTAATTAAAAGAAGAACTTAACGTTGAATATCGTTTTAATAATTTTTCGTATTCAACAAGAAACATGCAAAACAGAAATACATTTAATTCAGAAAAAATATATTTTTATATATATATATATATATATATATATAAATATTAAAATATTTAACGTTCAATGGGACTCGAGGCGTTACAAATTTCTAGATTCCCATAAAAATAAAATCAATTATGCACAATAATGCATATATTAGTTCGGTTCGATGGTTCATGCAAATAACCCAACATAGATATATCTAAACAGCTCAAATTCGATTTTATATATATATATATATATAGTAGCATTTAAAAAAATAAAAATGATATACCAAAGAGCAAATTATTATCTAATATAAATTTATATTTTTCTATGTTGAAGAGAACGCTTCGTATAAATTCAATACTGTTTGTTGAAACGAACGAAAACAAGTAGAAAAAAAAAAGAAAAAAAAATTAGAAAGAAAGAAAGAAAAAAAAAAGAAGGAAAAAAATATATCGAAAAACAACGCAAATTATAATGGCAACGTAAAATGAAAACTTCCGCTGTATATCACTTTAAATAATTTCACAAAACGAAGAGAAAAAAGATATATATATATATATATATATATATATATAACGCGAGCGAATGAATGTAACACGATTCGATTAATTTCAAAAAATATTTCTTTGTTATTCCTATCAGGAATTATCGTCTTTTATTGGTTTTTTTTCTTTTTTTTTTTTCCTTTTTTTCTATTTTTTATCGCTAGTTTTATCGACTAGAAAGCTTTATATATATATATATACATATATATATATATATATATATAAATTTTTTTTTCTTCTTTATTGAAAAACGTATCAATTACCGTGGCATATTTGTCGTACAATAAATTCGTACACGTCTTTCAAACTACGATGATATATACGATGTATTAAAGATCTCTATCTATCGATAAATCTTTGAAAATAATGTTACGATAAATTTGACATTAGTCGAGAGAGAAAACGATTCTGATTGTTCTTAGATCGATATAAGAGGATATTATGAGAATGAAATTATTCAAAACGAGAGAGAACATTCTCTCAGAGAGTTTTCTTTTTACAATCTCATTGGCTCTGACATGTCATGTCAACGATTCGATATAATCGACATATCATTATTTCTCTTTAAAGCTCTTTTTTTCTTCTATGAGAAAAAGACAAAGAGATATAGATATATATATATATAGAAAGAGAGAGAGAGAATGAAAAGATGGCCTCGATAAGAAGACGTATGACGGATAACCTTCGAACAAAAAGCTTCAATCAACATGTCGGTGCTATCGTTGGTGAGGGATTATAATAAAATTTGAATACTTTGCGTTTTGTTTAGAAAAAGAAAAAAATATATATATATGTATATATATATATATAATTTTTACATGCAATCATAATGTGAGATATATATATATATACATGTATATATTTTTTAATTTTATTTTTTACGGGTATTAAATTAACGTCACAAAGCGGAAAAATTTCTAAACATTTCGTTAAATATTATCAGACAACAATGTGATAATTATTTTGACAATAACAATCATAATATTCGACGTTGTATTTATTTCGCAATTAATCGACACGTAATTCGTAATTAATATTGTCTCAGTTTGACAGTTTAACGAAAAAAAAAGAAAAAAAAAATACCGAAATAAAAATATTTTCCCTATCAATTACAAATTTTGAGTAATATTTTTCCATTTATTCCAATACTAATATAAATGTTTATACGTTTTAAAGATTAAACGTGCAATGAAATATATTAACATGTACGCATACGTGAAACAGTGATTAGTTTTGTTAATTGTTCTTGGAAAGTGTCGAATTTTCAAGGAAAAGGAAAAGGGAAGAAAAAGAATAAAAAAATAAAGAAAGAAAGGAAGAAAAAGAAAAGGAGAAGAAATCTCTTGAGAAAGCATTTGAATAATACACGTTTTTCTACTTAAAAAATAAAAAAATAAAAAATAAAAAAAAATAAAAAAGAAAAGAAATAGAAAAAGATAGTAAAGGAAAAAAAAAAAAGAACGAACGGTGAAAAGATTTTCCTCATTCAATGGACAACAACGTCTCATTTAATCTCCTTTCCACGATGTGCACAATTTCACGAGACTAATGATAACTGGAATAGCATCAAAGAGAGAGAGAGAGAGAGAGAGAGAGAGATAAAGAGAGAGAAATAGAGAGTTCTGTCTAACGCAAAAAATGTCCGTCAATTAGGAAATAAAAGAAGAAAAAGAAGAAGAAAGAAAGAAAAAAAAAAAGAAAAATAATCGTGTATTTTTTCTCCGGCTATCTAAAAATGAGCTCCGGTGCATCGACCGATAGGAATGAATGAGGGGGTTGAAAATGGATACGGGGGAAAAAGGGAGAAAGGGGATTAACCCCTTTTCGAAGCTCATTGTCCCAAAGCAAAACGAAACGATACGAAAGGAAACAAAACAAAAATATATCAACGTCCATTTCTTTCAGTTTGATATTCATGCTTAATCACGAAAGTAGGATAATGGTATCGTTTAACAATTAATTGGCTAATTGGTTAATGTACATATTATTTATAAATTAATTGAGATAAAACATAATCGTTAAAATGTAAGGATCAATGTACCGGCATTGTAACGATATATGTATTAATATGTATTATATCAATTCGATGGATGCAAAAAGAAAAAGAGAAAAAAATCAAAGAAAGGAAAAGAAAACGAAAAGAAAAAAAAGGAGAGAGAGAAAAGTATTATAGTTAGAAAGTATTATAGGTATCATCATATCGGATATTGGATATGCCCTTAAAACGAGAGATTGACTAGGCTTTTAGGTATGCAGTGTACACTGATTGACCCAATAGTCCTAATCTTCGATAACACGTGTATACATAGGTATATGCACGTATGTATATATGTATTCTATCTATGTACTCCTCTATCTAGGTATCTATCAAGAGTCGTACACACGTTTGTAAACATTATCCCATTTCATTCGGTGATTTAACTTATCAAATGGAATTCATTTTTATTATTCCTGTTAATTCTCATTCTCTTTCTATCTATCTATCTATCTATATATACATATATATCTTTATCTTTATCTTTTATCTTTATCTCTCTATCTCTCTATATCACTCTCTCTCTCTCTCTCTCTCTCTCTCTCTCTTTCTCTTTCTATCCTTCTGCAAACGACATGCATATTCCTACGAATATTGGTACAGGATGAATTCTACCGCAATGGTAATTAGTTCTTCGAATCAATCCCATATTCAACGTTGCACTTTAATTAATCCCCCATTTGCCGAAGAGATATTCTCTTTTCGACTTTTTCACGTTTCGCCAAATGTCCCTATAGAAAAGATATATGTATGTATGTATATATATATATATATATATATATATATATATATATATACATATAAAGAGAGAGAAAGAGTAAAATGTTAAAATAGAAATAGAGAAAGAGAGAGAGAGAGAGAGAGAGAGAGAGAGAGAGAGAGAATGAATTAAAAATAATAATAATATACTCCTAAAATTTCAGTATCACTCGGTGGTTTTACTCTCGGTGTGTCAGTTGGTTGGTGTTCCAGCGTTACAGAGGGTATGAGGATCAGATTTATAGCAAGTATTACGGAGCTTGGTATTATAGGTAACGTTCTAAACGTTGGCGCTTGCCTCGGAGTCATAATTGCCATTTGGATCTTCAAATTTCATCATTGGATCAGCGGAATAATCAAGATCTTACTTTACGCCATTGGTTGGTCGGTGATCAGCCTAGGAAACGAGAACGTATTGTTGTTAAATTTCATCGAATTATTTTCTTCCTTACAAATCACCTAAATTCTAATATATAAAAATAATGAATTTTGATATATATAGAAAAAAAAAATGTTTCTCGATATATAAATAGATATCGTCATTATAGTCGTCGTATTTTCTTTTCATTTTTAGACATTCATGATTGTTATCGGTCGTTTCATATGCGGAATTTCCGGTGGTATGTCCTGTCTCTTGGTACCACTTTTCATCAGTGATATAGCCGACAAGAAAACCCGCAATCGATTGTTGATTCTATTTCAGCTTTTAATAAATTGCGGAATCATGTACGCTTTCCTGATGGCTCACGTTCTCGATGGAGGTAACATTATATGGAGGTATGGGTATATAAAGAATTCAAAAAAAAAAAAAAGAAAAGAAAAGAAAAGAAAAGAGAGAGAGAGAGAGAGAGAGAGAGAGAAGGAATGAAAAATTAAAAGAAAAGAAAAGAAAAAGAGTAAAGAAGGAAAAAAGAAAATGAAGAAACATTTGAGGACAATCTCTCTCTCTTTTTTCTTTTTTTTTTTCCTTTAAGTACAAGCTAAAAAATTATTGCAAAATTAATGGACCCTCCCTAGAATACTTATGGATCAAACAAACTGCGTTAATTAACAATAAGTTACTCGTAAAAATTTCAGATACAGTACAAGCTGCGGTGCTAGCTGCATTATACTCGTACTATTACGTTTTATACCAGCAAGCCCGTTCTATTATCTCTCTAGCATTGAGAATGATGAAAGTCGAGCGAAAAATTCTTTAAGTTGGTATCGTCAAAATGAGAACGAAAATGAGAACGATTACGAGATGGAAGAATTAAGACAGTTGGCTATACTCAGACGAACGGCCAAGGTAAAATTACGTATTTAGATGCCCTTAAATGCCGAGAACATTTTTTTTCTTTCTTCCTTTCTCTTTTTTTTTTTCTTCTTTTTTTTTCACAAATAATGCTTAACGTAAGAATAATTGTACGTGGAAACAAAAAAGAAAAGAGAGAAAGAGAGAATGAGAAAGAGAGTAAGAGGGAGAGAGAGAAAGAGAGAGAGAGAAAGAGAGAGAGAAAGAACAAAAGGAGAAGGAGAAAGAGAAAGAGAGAATGAAACAATAAGACGGAAGTAGGTAGCACGTTAATAAGAGCTCCGTTTATTATGTACATTAACGAGGATGTAATTATCGGTACCTTACAAAACGTTTCCTCCAAGTTACTTAGATACTTTTCTCTCTCTCTCACTCTCTCTCCCTCAATCTATCCATCTTTATTTCTCCGTCTCATTCAAAGTCTTATTAAGATTCACCATCTTTCTCTCTATCCTCACCCTCAATCCTTTCTAGTGGTCTTACCGCATCGTAAATGACATTTAAACTAACTTCTTGTAATAATAAACAAATCTTTGCTTTCAATGATTTCTAATCTATAATAATATACCTACACGAAATATTTTATATTTATATATATATATATATTAGGTTGGCAACTAAGTGATTGCGTATATGGTCACCGCAACGACTTAGTTGCCAAAACAATATGGCGTTGGCAACTAAGTGATTGCGTATATGGTCACCGCAACGACTTAGTTGCCAAAACAATATGGCGTTGGCAACTAAGTGATTGCGTATATGGAAACCGCAACGACTTAGTTGCCAACAGAATATCCCGTTGGCAACTAAGTCATTGCGGATATGGAAACCGCAACGACTTAGTTGCCAAAACAATATGGCGTTGGCAACTAAGTGATTGCGTATATGGAAACCGCAACGACTTAGTTGCCAACACGATATCCCGTTGGCAACTAAGTCATTGCGGATATGGACACCGCAACGATTTAGTTGCCAACCCAATAATAAGATTATTATAATATTATATACGTTCATATATATATATATATATATATATATATATTAGGTGGACCGGAAAGTAATGTCGCTTTACAGAAACGACATTACTTTCCGGTCCTTAATCGGGGGTACCGGAAAGTAATGTCGCTTTACAGAAACGACATTACTTTCCGGTCCATTATCAAGGGGACCGGAAAGTAATGTCGCTTTACAGAAACGACATTACTTTCCGGTCCATAATCAAGGGGACCGGAAAGTAATGTCGCTTTACAGAAACGACATTACTTTCCGGTCCCTAATCAGAGGAGACCGGAAAGTAATGTCGCTTTACAGAAACGACATTACTTTCCGGTCCTCTAATATATTAGGTTGGAAACTATGAAACGGGCGTTGAATGAAAATAAAAAATTAAACCGAGACGACCGTTTCATAGTTTCCAACCTAATACTTATATATTAGGTTGGAAACTATGAAACGGGTGTTAAATGAAAATTAAAGACTAAACAAAAACGCCCGTTTCATAGTTTCCAACCTAATATATATATATACATATATATATATATATATATATATATATATGTATATATACATAAACATTTATACGTGCTATGTCATTCGTTGTTCCAAGTAAAATAATAATAAAGACCGATGAAATATTAAACGTCAAAATTCTTACTAACGGTTAAATTCAATGGTTAGGGGAGGTTATTCTTCCCCTTTTGAAAGAGCTCGTTTGTTTCGGTTTTAAACGTAATACCATCCTTTGAGAAATAATTATCAAAAGCTTTTCGTATAAACTCTTCTTCAAGATTGAATATATAAATCGTTAAAGGATTGAAAAGAAAATGTTGATAAAATAAATAATATTATTTTGCTTTGAAACTATTATTCCAACGTTTAATTTATTTTCTATATTTCATCTTTTGTTTGATATTAAAAGTGTTAACGATATTGAGAAGATGCACAATGGAAGAAAAAACAAGAAAGAAAAAAAAAGAAATAAAAAGAAGCAACAACAAAAATTAAAAAAAAAAACAAATAAATCGTTTTATAGTTATAATTAGATTAATTAATTAAATTAATTAATTAATCAATTGATTAATTTATTACACACACATACATACACACACACATTTAATTCTCTTAAACGCAGATGAGATATGGTCTAATGAAGAATCGTCGTGTACTTCATTCCTTCCTAATGTGTTTTGGTGTAATGATGATCCATCAGTTCAGCGGATTCAGCACGTTTATCACTTATGCCCTTACGATCTTCGAGACTCAAGGTTCAGGTTTATTAAATGGAAGTGAATTAACTCTAGTAGTTGGTATAGTACAAATACTATCATGTCTCCTCGCGTATACGCTCATCGACGTATTAGGACGGCGTATCCTGTTGACCATATCATCCGCGTTCATGGGACTGTTCCTTGGACTGTTGGGTAAGACATTAGCCTAACAATTATTTCCTCAAACCAAGCGGCTTAATTTCTATGCACTTTGCTCTATCTATCTATCTATCTATGTCTCTATGTCTTTATGTCTCTCTCTCTCTCTCTCTCTCTCTCTCTCTCTCTCTCTCTCTCTCTCTCTCTCTCTCTATCTGTCTCTCTCTCGCTTGTTCGCTCAGTCGTATTCTGCAACTAGGACATTAGAACCATTCTCGTTAACGATCTCGTTAGAATTCAATGTACAAATTTTGGGCTGCTTACTAAAGCTCCTTTAGGAACCCTTTCTACTAACATCAACCTGCTCACCGATCAGCGTGAATTTTACTATGATCCTCTTAATATTATATAATACGAATTTACAAATATCTTATATATATATATATATATTTTACTACCACGTCTAATAACATAATATATCACGATGTCTATATATTCGTATAGATAAATAATAAAATTAAGTTACCAATATTCTATTACTCTTTTCTTTTTTCTATTTTTTTCTTTTTTTGTTCTTTTCTCACGAAACAGGATGGTTCTTCGATAAAAGACTCGAGGATCCGGAATACGATGATTGGTATTGGTGGATGCCACCAACATGGATCAGCCTATATTTCATATCTCTAAACTTGGGCGTAGCACCAATATCATGGGCACTTCTCGCAGACTCATTTCCGCAACAGATAAATCTACTTGGTGCAGGATTCGCTGCGATCTCTAATTGGATACTTTCGATTCTTGCGATGATAGTTTTTGGTTCATTACAAACGGACGATAATATTAGAAAGGCCGTCTGGTTATTCGCAATAATATGCTGGTTCGGTGCAATATTTTCTGCCGTTCTTGTCAAGGATAACGGTAAGAAAAGTTTAAACGAGATCGAAAAGGATTTTCGTATCGACGATCAAGAAGAAACGAATTAATGAATAACTTTATCTACGTTGATATGAGAACGAATTCATTTTCTATCGTACAACCAACCACGGCAACGTTTCGTTAATAACTGAGTAATGAATACATTAAACGAACGTGAAAGATTGTAACCTTTCCTCACGTACGGACAAAACTGTTTACATGTTTCTTTTCTATGCCTTTATCGAACGAGAATCATAATATAAAATGTCATTGTTTTCTAAGAAAACACGATCAATATATATATATATATATATATATATATATATATATATATATATATATATATATTTCTATGTGTATGTGTGTTTTTATATATATACATATAAAAAAATAAAAGAGAATGTTATCATAAATTTCGATAAACGATAACAACGAGTATTCCTTTCTCTTCGTCTCCTTCTTCGATCTTCTTTTAATATAATATCATAAAAGAAAAACACATTGGATGATAAAACTTTAATGAGTATTAAATCGGCCCGTTTTTTTTCTTCGTTGCATCAAAAGAAAACATTTATATCGTTTCATTGATTATTACTACATAGAATGAGCAGTAGTACGTTTTTTCATTTCTCTCAATACTTTTTACAAATATGGGGAATAGTCATTTATTAGTAATCGATATCGAAACATATACAATCATTTTATTTTCCACGAGCATTTTGGACACAAGCTACTTTGATATATCTCTCTCTTTCTCTCTCTCTCTCTGTCTTTCTCTTTCCTCTATAAATCTAAACCAACCAATTCACCAACCCACCCACCTTATCCTCTCCCACCTTCACTATCTCGTTTCATTCCCGTATCCTGCCTTAGTATAATCTATCTTTGAAGAAAAATGCAATGGTTACGGAACGAAACGAAGAGAGAAAGAGAGATAGTGATAGAGAAAAAGAAAAAGAAAGAAAAAAAGAAAGAGAGATAGTAAGAGAGAGTAAAAGAGAGAACGAAGAAAAACGTATTTCTGCGTCGCGTAATCGCGATATCGAGTGTGGCCTCTGTATCAACTGGACTTGCGCCAATACAGACTCCGAAACCAACGAGCAAAATCTTTTCTCTCCTCTCCTCTCCTCTCCTCTCCTCTTCTTTCCTCTTCTCTTCTCTCCTCTTCTCTCCATAGCTTTGTTTCGAGTTGAAATACCGCTGGCAGATGCATACACTCTCCTTCTTTCCATCGCAACTCTTCTAACTACTACTTGACAAAAATAACACGGATGCGTTTCGATGGTCTGCCATCGATGGATCGACTCTTTCTCATCTATGTATATATATACATATATATATATATATACATATATGATGCGATATATATGCATTCCTTTCGTATGTAAACGGATATTTGAAGAGAATCGATCACAAAGAGATCGAGCGATGGATGGATATCCTCTTGAAAAAAACATGAAGTTTAAGCAGAACGATATGAAGCAAACATAGTGATCGAGTATCGACATAATTACGTACTCTTAGCATTTTAAAAGAGAGAGAAAGAGAAAGAGAGAGAGAGATTGAAAGAAATATTTATAAAATAAATATTAACATATCTTAGATAAGTAAGTGTATGTGTGTGTGCGTACTAATGTATATATATATATATATAAATATATATATATAAATATATATATATATATATATAAATATATCATTGACCTGAATTATTGGAAATAAATAAGGCAAACGTTTGAAGAAAATTCACTTATGAGAATGATTAATATTAATTTTTTTATTACTTATAAAGATAAAATATAAAAAAAAAAAAAAAAGTAAGAAATATATTAAATGGTTATATACTAATATAGGATCGTCGAAGGTTTAAAGATTGATACTAACCACGGTTAGGGAGTATTTACCACGAGGTATTGCGTGCCATAAACGCGCATAGCATTCCTTATTACTTTATACATAACTAAACTGGCATATTTGATGCTCCGACGTACCCTATGTGAAAGCTTTCAGACTATAACGAGAACTATCGCCTCGGGCTAATTTATGAGGGTCAGATTTTTATATATATATATATATATATATGTAATAGGTATATGTATTTATATTATGTATTACGTTTATATATTATAAAAAAGAAACGAAGAATGATTAAAAAAAGAAAAAGAAAAAATTTTATCTCAATCCATTACCTTAGTAAATTAGCTAAAAAAAATATATATATATGTGTATATGTATAAAATAAAAAAGGAAAGATATATTCGATATATCGTTATCCTTTTATATACGAATCTAATGAAGACTATATATATATATATATATATATATAAATAATGTACTAATTAATAATTAATTAATTAACAACGATCGGCTTGTTGTAAACATTTAGAATCATGTTCTATCGCGCAATCATTTCTTAAACGATAAAATTTTTTAAACGTTTACACGTACAGATTAATTTTACAATGAAACTTTCCGTAACTCGATATTATAAGTGTACCATGATATAATACGAACACGCAAAGTACGATGGTTCTCAAGATGTTGAAAGCTAATATCGTAACTTCGATCATAGCTACAGGGCATACTAATATTTTATCGAAAGACGATAACACGTGAGCTAATACCATTGGTTTACGTAGTAAGAAAATTCAACGTTGATTTATTACGTAAAGAATAATTCATTAGAAGGATATAAGGATTAAGACAAATTTTAAAGGAAAACGAAGAGAAAGAAAGGAAGAGGAGGAAAGAAAAAAAGAAAAAGAAAGAAAGAAAAAGAACATAATTCTCACGCGTTATTATCATAATTTTTTTACTGGATATTATTAATTCAATGCAAAAGATGCGACGAGAAAGGAAAGAAAAGAACATACAAACAAACAAACAAACAAACAAACAAACAAACAAAAAGGAAAACGAGAAAGAAGAGAATCGCAATCGCAAGACGTATGTGTTATATATATATAAAAAAAAAAAAATATATATATATATGCGTATGTACATAAGTCTCATACTTTCCAGCAGCTTACGTTTTCTCTACGTGAAAAAGGATTTATGGGCGAAATTCCAAAAAATAATAACGCTCGAGTGCATTCGGTTGGAAGAACGCGAGCTTTATATCAAATACGATGGGATTGGGTGCAATGCGACGTACACAAGTCTGACGGCTCGAAGTATTCAACGATAAATCGTAAAATGCTTAGGCCACATATTATAATAATTCCTTATGAAATCATTTCTCTACCACGCTTATTCCTTGCGATATCTTTCCTCTGCAAACAAAATAAAATAAAAGAAATAGAAAAAAGAGAAAGAAAGAAAAAAAGAAAGACAAAGAAAGAGATAAAACCCCATAACTTTTTTCGAGTTTTACATATTAATCAAAATTACGATAGTTACAAAATATCGTTATCAATTATCTGTCAATCTAACCATCGATTGTTATGGAATTTCATTATCAATTACCTGTCAATCTACCCATCCATCCATTCTCTCTCTCTCTCTCTCTCTCTCTCAGTCTGATCGATCGATAATAAGTCATTATGATATCATAACACCTCATAGCTCGTTATACGCAGCTTACGAAATTACCCGAAACGTATTATGCGTCCGGTGAGGAGTATCCAACATGTCCATGAAAATGGATCCATTTCACGTAATATAATTCGAATGGAATATGTGATTAAGCCAATAACCTAAAAACCCATGATCAAATTTACCCTCTTACCTTGTTACTATCAACACCCACTACCCCACTGCCACAACTACCCCCGCTAACCAACCCATCTCCCTATTAACCCCCTTAACACACTCTCAACGTCCCGGAAAATGAAAGCCATCGTACAGGGATTATATACGTGCGTGTCAGCATGCCTATAAGCATGGAAACTTTTCATGCGAGCTGTTAAAACTGCCAGACCGAAGTTCGATCTCTCTTTCTATCTCTCTATCTCTCTCTCTTTTACTTTTGGATTTTCGCCATTGGGATACTCAATTTAATTTCTGCATCGTCAGGGAGCAATATATAGTTAACCATGCAGCTTCTCGATTTAAAGTTAGCAATCCAGCGTTAGGAACACTTTCAACGCAATCACCGATTCGATTTGATCAAATTTATTAAATAATAATAATAATAATAATAATAATAATGATTTATCATTGAAAATGACGAATGACATTATAATTATTTTAAGGAAATATGAGAAAAGATCAACTGATCTCTCTATCTCTCTCTCTTTCTTTTTTTAACCTTCCTTCATTTTCTTAATGTATCAAAAAAATGAGAGTAAGAGAGAGAGAGAGAGATTGCCTCTGATGTCTATGCAATCAAAAATATTGAAAACGGTAGCGATGTTGTTTGCAAATGTATCAGAGCGATTTAGGTCGACTCCAAGAGAAAACGGATCCGAAGCAATTCAGTTTCTAGAGCGAGAGGCAAAACTTTCTTCAATGCCGCAGATACCAGATAGATTCTTATCGAGGCGCCCTATATAGAATACGAATACATAATATAAAATGTACGCGTAAGTAAGTAGTTTTACTTGGAATGATTTTTAATGAGATGTACACGCTTATTCACGAAATTACGTGAGGAAGGAATAAAAGAAGAAACGCAAAAAAGAAAAAAAAAAAAGAAGAATATTAAAAGGAAAAATAAAAGGAACGCGAGAAAAACTTGAAAAAAAATATGTATATATGTATATATATATAGAGAGAGAGAGAGAGAGAGAGAGAGAGAGAAAAAAAGAATCGACTACATATCGAATAAATGCAATAAACAGGAGTTTCCCTCCTTAATCATCCAACTTGATCTTACGAAAAAAGTTAAACGTGGAAATCTGCAATCGAGACGGTTAATGATCTTAATTAAAGTAGAGAGGATAAGTAATCACGAGTTCGTCGTTAATTGTAAGAGGAATCAGTTGCATCTTCTTCCACTTTGCCAAGAATGAATACGATATAACAGAATGGAAGAAATGGTCGTAGAAATAAATAAAAAAAAAAAAAAAATAATAAAAAAGAAATAATAATAATAAACAAAAAAAAAGAAAGAAAAGACATGGAAAAGGAATTTTTTTTTTTTGTTTTAAACCCAAAGAAGAAAAAGAAAAAGAAGAAGAAGAAGAGGAGGAGGAGAAAGAAACGAAATCGAAACGACCTCGTAACTAAAAAGATAACGAATGAGAGATGTTCGAACGTATGTAGGTAGTAACAACTCTTATCTTTATAGTTCTAGTTATCAACGTTAACCAACCACGTTAATCATTCACGATTTCCGTCTTTCGTATTAATATCTCTTTCATTGTGTTTAAATCTGAATCGTTAGTCCCACACAAATGGGTATCATACGCGTAACCAATTGGTACAACCTCCTTCCATTCCCTCCATTCCCTTCTCAGAATCTATCTCTTCCTCTTCCTCCTCCTCCTCCTCCTCATCCTCATCCTCCTCTTCTTCTCGTCTTCCATCTATAATTCTCATCTATATAATTTCGACCGCAGGTAATAAGCATTCCTTTCATATTGGCTAATCCAAGTTGAAACTTTGATTATCAAACAGTTTATAATACCACCATGTCTATACTAGACATCGGGTTTATTATCGTCATCGTATCTCACGTTAGATCAAAATCTAATTAACAATGAT
The DNA here is from genome assembly GCF_050613455.1 of Vespa mandarinia. Lineage (NCBI taxonomy): Eukaryota > Metazoa > Arthropoda > Insecta > Hymenoptera > Vespidae > Vespa > Vespa mandarinia. The sequence goes on along the minus strand of NC_140828.1, from coordinate 1,188,352 downwards.
GGAGCGTGTAGAACCATTGAAGATAATTAAGATTTCCATTGATATATCATAACTGAAGATGATGACGATAATAAAGATGATGCTGATGATGATTATGACGATGATAATCACGATGATGACGATGATGATGATGATGATCATATAAATCAAAATGTCTAAACAAGAGAGAGAGAAAGATAGACAAAGAGAGAGAGAGAGTCAGAGAGAGAGAGAGAGAGAGAGAGAGAGAGATTGATTAAAAAATATTATTCATATTTACAGTATCAAGCTTTTTTCCCTCGTCCATCTTTTTTATTTTTGATTTTCAATCTATTTCCTTTTTTTTCTTTTCTTCTTTTTTCTTATTTTCTTTTACTTTTCCCTTTACTTTTTCATTTTATCAATTTTTTTTTTTTATTTTCCAAACTTGACAAATATGCCGCGCATAAACGAGACGAAATAAAAAAGTAGAAAAATTATCGATCCGCATATTTCAACGCGAATCATGAAATGGGAGGAAGAAAATAAAAAAAGAAAAAAAATGAATGAAGGAAAGAAAGAAAGGAAGAAAAAAAGGAAAAAAAGAAAGAAAGAAAGGAAAATATTGACCTGTTTATACATAAATCCTCCATGTATATATAACATACGTACGTTCACATTTTTCAACATGTTTTTTCTGTAAATGGTATAAAAATCATAGTACCATCCTTTCTCTCTTTCATTCGTTCGTAACCAATTCAATGATCTTGTTTTTGTTTCTTTTTTTTCTTTTCTCCTTTCTTTCTTTCTTTCTTTCTTTCTTTCTTTCTTTCTTTCTTCTCTTCTCTTCTCTTCTGACGGCTCGCATTCCGAAGTTGCATGGTCGAACAATTTTCTATCGACGAGTTGGGGGTGGAAGAGAGTAGGAGGTGAAGGGAACCATGTAGAAGAGCTGAAGGAATTATCGGGAAATCGTGAAATATAAGCTCGTGGTTGGAAGTTTTTTACATTTTTGTAGCGTTTTTTTTTTTATGGCGAAAGGGAAGGGGTCCTTTCAATGGAGGCTCTCATTTCGTATACATGAACGCGTCGGCTATCGTTTCGTTCTACTTCGTTATAAAATGGGAGAGAGAAAAAAAAAGAGAAAAGAACAGAACAACAAAAAAATCGTATATATATATGTATATATATATATATATATATATATATATATCATGTGTTATGTATGTGCGTGTACGTATTATAAAAAAAAGGGCAAAAAAAAAATAAAATTGAATAAATTATAAAACAAAAATACATAAAAATAAAAAAAGAAATATCAGACAAATAAATAAATCAATGATAGAAAATTCATATATGTGTTTATATATATTTATATATATATATACACCTAAGTTAATATACTATGTACCATGTACTAACTCATAATAACGTTATCATCTTTCTCTCTGTTCTCCTCGTTGTAAAAGTACATATATATATATAAGTAAATACGTCGTATATAAAATAGTCGAGTGTCCGGTAAAACGATTCCCGTCTATTCCCACTAGAAGAGGACATTTGTTCTCGAATGACACGCTCCAATTCCCACAAAGAGTACTCCTTGAACGCATTTTCTTCTCTCACGTTGGTCATGAAAATTTTGAGTTTCTCAAATAGTCGAGATATATAAAAGGGAAAAGCGCGAGCGCGCCCATGAAAAAGGGTACCTTCTTTTACTGGATACCTGGATATCTGATTTGAAGAAGGTGCGAATAAATAAACAAATAAAAGAAAAAAAAAGAAAAAAAAAGAAAAGAAAAAGAAAAGAAAAGAAAAAAAAAATAAAAGAAAATAAAAGAAAATGAATATTCGTATCAAATTCACCAAAAGAATGTAGAATCCTTTTATATAAAAGGCCCTTTTTTTTTTCTCTTTTTCAAAAAAGTATTTTTAATCTAATACGATCACAATGATATCATTTGTCTCTCGTTAGTACAAGGAAAATGGGGATAAATGAAAGGAAGGAAAAACTAAAAGAGACGAAAAAAGGAAGGTAAAAAAAAGAGAGAGAAAGAGAGAGAGAGAGAGAGAGAGAGAAAAGGGAAAGAAAGAGAGAGGAAGAAAATGAAAAAGAAAAAGGAAAAAGAAACGTGCGAAATATCGGAGAAGGCTCCTACTATTATCTCATTCAACTTCGAAACCAACAGAATGAATCTTCGGGCATCCGACCGACTTTTAATTGCTTTTCAAGAAAATAATCCATTCGTACAATTTCACCGTGGAAATAAAGAGGGAAAGGGGGTGGCTTTAGAGATTTTCCAGAGTTTTTCAACCAAGAGAAAACTTTACGTTACGCTTACCGTTGCCAACCGCCAATTCCGCCAATTCCATCGTCGCAGAATTCCTAACGGAATAAAGTCTATATATAATTTATAAATCGCCAATTGGAGTATATTACAATTGTCCAAGAAGTTTCAATTAATCCCTCTGAGGAGGAAAAAAAAAAGAAAATTGATAAGGATTGTCGTATGAAAAATAAACTTTCAACATTATAATCAAAACGAAATAAATAAAAATAAAAAAGAGAGATTGCAATAATAAAGAAATTAAGTGAGTTTATCCTGGAGAAGAAATGAGTAGACAAAGAAAAGCAAAAAAAGAGAGAAAGAAGAAAAGAAAAACCAAAAATAAAGGAAATGAAGAAGAGAGATGGATTGATCATTCGAAAAAAAAAAGAAAAAAAGAAGAACTAATTCCTTTAAAAATAAAATCCTAATCCATACATATATAAATATGTAGGTATAATGAACAAGTGGAACATGAGTTATGAACATAAATACTAATAAATATTGTATTTAAGCTCCTGTCCTTTAGAATCCATCATTGTTCGCATAATGAAATATGCAAATTTCTTCCTATTGTTTTCTAACGCGCATTGTCCGTGGCAACGGCGTGTATGTACATACATCCAACCAAAGAGATTACAAATGTGAAGATCAAACCACACGTTTGTTGTTACGTCTACAATACGAACAATTAAGTAAACAAGTAAATAAATAAGTAAATACGTTGTTACGATTAATACGAAGCAAGAATTATTTGTTCATTTATATGATAATTATTATGAAAAAAAAAAAATGTTTTACAACTTCTTCTTCTTCGCCTCCTCCCTCTTCCCTCCTCTCCCCATTATGTAGAAAATCCTTTATGTAAAAAAAGTATTTTATATACATATACTCTTCTTCCTACACCTTTCAATGTACATACTTAATGTACGTATTTATTTATATATTTTTTGATAAGAAAAGTATATAAATAAATTCAGCTTCGAGATTAGATCCAAATTTCTCTCTTTAATGATTTAACCCTACCAGCTTCTATTTTTTTCTTTTTTCATTTTTTTTTTTTTTGC
>NC_140828.1:1167500-1180000 GCF_050613455.1 Vespa mandarinia | reverse complement strand
AATTCCATATATTACGTACCATTTTTCAATGCTATATAAAATCCTTAATCCGAAATAAAATTACAGAATGGTATCAAGCGTTAGAAACGTAGACATATATATGTACGACGATTTTCCTCTTCGTTCCCTATGGCATTTCTGCGTTACAAAATACGATAGAACGTTACATATATACCTATGTATGTATGTAGGAGTATAACAGGATGTAGGAAGAATCCTTTCGTCAGTACATGACTTGAGGTTTCGTCGGTAGCCATGTTCTCTCAACAGATATATATATATATATTACATTATATATATATATTACATTATATATATAGAGAGAAAGATAGAGAGGGAGGGGGAGGGACATCAAAACCGCGAATCTGTAACATAAATAACATTTAATATTTTGATTTAATCATTGAAAGGCTTGTTATATAATTTTTTTTATATTTTTATCATTGTAGGCTGAGGGATAATAAAGGGATAATGAGAGGGTTGCGGGGGTAAGAGAGGTAAAATGATGGAAAGGTAAAAAACAATATCTAGGTAAGATACATTTAGATAAGAAAAATATTAAAACGTTATCCCATCACCCACCTCACTTAAGTCCTTTTACCTTTTACAAATCCCAAACGATCCCAAATTATGATTCTCTGTTTGATAAAGGAAAAGAAAAGTAAAAAAAAAAAAAAGAAAATAGAAAACAAATAAATAAAATAGAAAAATAATAAAGAAGGGAAAGAGAAAACAATGCAATACCTTTTACAAAGGAATATTTATTTTCATAAATCATGGGAGCAGTTTCATTTTTCTTTCTTTTTTTTTTACTGCCTCCTTCCTTTTTTACCTTTTATTATCCCTGGGTATTATGATGATCGACGTTTCTTTCATATTTTCTTGTTTCTTTATTGTTTATTTATTTTCTTTCTCTTTTTTTTTTTTTTTTATTTACGTTACCAACACCGTGATAATCAAATTATTATTCATTCTTCGATCTAAACATTCTTTTCATCTGTATCAAAAAGAGAAGACATATTTATCTAAGATTCAATTTCATTAATAGCCATTATATATATATATATATATATATATATATATATAACGTTTTAATTGATAATACTGTTCTGTATATAATACTGTTCTATAGATCTTGTAACTCGCTGGCCCAGTGCTTTCGAGGGTGGGATATAGGCGAAGGCTTTACACAAACCCCGGATATTATCGACTTACCGGTTCTGTTCTACCTGCTCTGAATGATGAAGAGAATATAGTTGGCGCTCTGCTGATCTCTATGCTCTAACGATAAAAATAATTTTTTTAGTGATAACACAAGTAAAAAATTAATAATCGTATAAAGAAAATTTACATTATTTTATATAAAAATCGGGATAAAATATTTATTAACTTGGAATAGGAAGAGGAAGAAGAAGAAGAAGAAGAAGAAGAAGAAAATAAAGAAAAGAAAAAAAGAGAAGAAAAGAAAAGTAAAGAAATAGATTTTGCATTATTATAAATTGATATTTAATAGTATGCATTATTGTATTACCGTAAAAGTCAATAAATAAAAGAAAGAGATTGTTCGGGTTTGGCATCAAATTGACAGAGATATTTTCATCGAGAATCATCAATGATATTTCTTCAATGCCAATCTGCAGTTTTATTTTATCCACAATCGATGATATTATTTTAATTGATGAGAAAAATAAATAGCGCCTCGTAAAAATAATAAATATTACACCTATTATAGTACTTGAAATTACAGAAAGAAAGTATTATTAAACGAGACGCTATAATATAATTTGAAAATGTATATCATAGAAAATTATGATTTATAAAAATTATATATGAAATCTCATTATTTAGTTACAATTTATTCAATTTGATGTTTGTTATCTTTCGTGATATCAAATGTATCTTCAATCTGTTTCTGATATCCAGCTCATATTATGCAACCGTAATGCCAGCAGTTTGAAGATAATTTCTTAAATGATTTGCATTTGGTTCTGGAATTTGTCCAAGGAGTCCTGGTAATTGTCCTGGTGATAATCTCCCAAGTCCTTGTGCCAAATGTAAACGTACATCGCCAATAGCTATATTTAGATAATAAATATACATATATACATATATACATACATATATATACATACATACATATATATATATATATATATATATATATATATATATTGCGTCCATATTAAACATCAAATAAAATATAATATATTAAAGCTCCAAATGTATTTAACCACTTGCGATGGAAAGATGTGCCACGCACGTCGAGATGCTTACAGGAACGCCAGCGACGTATTACACACGTCATCAGGCGATTGCAGAAAGAAAAATGACGTGTGTGACACGTCAACCGTACATTTCTTTGCACCGCAAGTGATTAATTAAACTGAACATTAACACTTACATTGCAATGGATCTTTTTTTGGCATTTTTGCATATACAAGCTGACTGTAACCAACTTGATATTCCATTGCATCCTCAAATTCAGGCATTATACTATCCTCGGGTAATAAAGTTTCATCTTGGGACGATTCGAAGAATTCGATCAATGCAGCTAAAAGCCGCGGATAATATGAATTATATGGGCTTTCAAGCATCGGTGGACAATCTATTAATAAATTCGACATTCCTACGGCCGTTACTTTCTTTTCTATATCACCTGATACCTTTTGTAAATCTGATAATAATATACGTTCAACAACCATTCCAAACATTCTAAAATATTATCAATCCTATAAATATATACGCTTACATTTCAAATAAATATAATTTAAAAGAAATTTGTTAACTTACTGTGGTTGTATTTGATCGATAATATTAACCAAACTGGTAGCATTATATCTAATAATATAATACGCAAAAAATATTATCAATCCCTGTACAAATTTTGTCGTTTTAGAAGAAGAAAGCCTTTGGAATAGCAATACAAAAATTTGCTTCATAAATGGTTCCAATGTACTCCTATAAATATAGATTATGGATTTTATCAATAGAGAATGAAAATTAAAAAAAAAAAAAAAAGAGAGAAACTCACGGTGGAAAATGTTCGATAATACATTGCAATAAGAAGAAAGCTTCACGATCGTTAATCTTAGATGCTATTAATTTTTGAAAAACGCCCAATAAGCCGCTAGTCTTATCTTGTGCTATTATTAAATGTGAACCGTGACTAACGTAAGCTTGTAATAATCTATTAAGTGGATGAATATTAGCTTGACGTTCAAATAAAACTGGTGCTAATAAGCACGGGAATAAGGCCATATAAGGATCTGGTATTTCCTGTGTAGTTCTAAGTTCCAAAAATAAAGCCAAGATTTGAAAAACATACGGTATAAATTCTAAAATGAAAATGAAATATAGTTAATAGAATATTTATACAAATAATATTAATATTAATACGCACGCAATACAAACCTGATATATCTTGCTGTAGAATTTCTTGAAATATTGGAAACAAAACTTGTTCGAATGATAAAACAGCCTGAGGATTTGTTTTACAAACGATTCTAAAAAAAAAAATATATATATACATTTTTTTTTTTTTTTTATAATGTTAATTACAAATCAAATTTAACGTGAATAATGATCTCATTATAAATAATGAGAACTTACTTGATAGATAAGCTTAATGTTTCAAATAGATAATGATTGAAATTAGGACGCGTCGGATTTTTAGCGACCATTGTAAGTTTCTCTGTAAGTTTTGGTAATAAATCTGCTAAGAATGGTACAATATTATCCTGTAATATACCAAAGCTTCTCATAATAGCTTTCATTACATACTCATTTTCTTCTGACCCTGTTAGAGACAAACATGCGAATAGTCCCTTTAGCAGATCCGGTGCTAATGGCATTAAGTCATTTCCTTTCACTCTAAAAATTAATTATTAAAAGAGAAAAATTAATATTACGTTAATTACATATATTATATTTTATATATTATTCAATATTACTTTTCCTTCTTACAAGGAATTATTGTCTGTGCCTCTCATAGCAAGTATTTTATCAACTGCACAAGCAGCATATGTATGAACAACGATACTCGTAGCACTCAAATGTCTAACTAATTGTGGTAAACTTCCTACGACTAATTCCTGTGGTAAAACTGATCTAAATGACATTACAAATTTAATTGCGTCTGCTTTAAGAACAGGACATTCGTTTACTGTAATATAAAATATTAAACATTTATAAATATATAATAAATTTATCATTAATAATATTCAAGAGAATAATATATACCATTTGGTTTAGAAAGTTCAGGCTCAATGTGTTGTGCCGTAAATTGAGGTAATGGAACAAGTTGACTACTTTGTGTTACTCCATGCCTTTGCGTTTGTCCTTTAGTGGCACTACTTGTAATTAAATAAATAGCTGCATCTTTACTACGCCAATTTTCAGTAGGCTTTTCTGCATAGTTTTGTAACATTACCTAATAAAGATAAAATTTATTTATAATAATATTTATTATAATAATTTAAATATTCTTATAGATATTATTTATCTACCTGTATATAAGCTCCAAAAATTTCCATTATTTTTACTTCAAAATACTTTGAAAGAACTTTTACTAAATCACAAGCTGCTCGCCTTCTTGTATCTACATCACTACCTTCTATATCACGGCGTATGTACTCTTCTGGATTGTCTTCGAACAATTCAGCATCCGAATCTAACAAATTGTATAAATCAAAATTATATAAATCAAAATTATAAAAAAAAATTGATAATATCAATGTATTTATGCAGTTAATTTTTCTTCAATTTTTTTTTCTTTTTTTACATAAGCCAATTTTTTAACCCACCTCTAAATTCCATATTAGGAATAATAACTTTTTCACAGATACTGCTCAAAGTTCCTGAATCCTCAAACAAATTTCTATAACGAGAACGATCTGCTACTATTGCCAAAAATTGTAATGCACTTGATACTAACTAAAAATGTTTATGATTATAAACATAATATAATCAGCACATAAAATTTAAATAATAAAAATCGAAATCATAATTATTTAATAAATATTTCTTACTGCATCATATTTGGTCTGTTGACCTGTAGATGTTAATAAGTTCCATACAATTGTTACAAATTCCGGTAAAAATGGTTGGAATTCTTCATCGTACTTTTGAGCATAAAGGCAGATATTATCACAAACTTGTGTTTTTAATTGTTCCATCACACCTGCTTCTTCATTATCCTAATATTAATAATATATTATAATATACACAATATATATATAAATATATATTAATTTGATAATCATTTATATAAGGAAAAAAAAAAAGCATTGATAATTACTGTTGTTCCCAGTGATGGTACATCAGTATTTAATATAATAAGAAAATTTTTCATCCATGATGCCATATTATCTTCAAAAAATTCTGGTAAATCCTAAAACGATGATACAGAGTACATAACTTATGAATAATGTTATAATATATTATATCATTACAATATAACTTAATGTCATAAAATAAATATTCAATAACTTACTTGAAAATTAAGAGAATAAAATACTTTAGAGAGCATAACCAAAGAATTATATATCACTTTTAAGGCATCTACATTATTAGCATGTATCTGTGCTAAATTCATGGTTGTCTAAAAGAAAAAAAAAAAAAAAAAAAAAAAAGAAAAAGATAAAAAGCTAGGTTATAATATTCATATAGGAATATTTATATTACATAATGATTACTTGATGACTTACTAAAAATAAATCTGTTAATGGCTTTGCAAATTGATCCAATACAAATTTAATTTCCGTCCATAAAATTTCACTTTTGAATTCATATCTATATCTTTTAAATAAAGAATGTGCCGTATGTAAGACTCCATTTATTACATGAAAATCTCCTGTATTGAATTTTTCAATCATCTGATCGATCAATTCTGGCCATTTATTCAAAAGATCGTGTTTACCAATGATTGATACAGCATCGGATAATTGCTTTTGTATTGAATGAGGAGAATGCAACATTAAATTAACTATTAATTTCTTTATCGCATGTCTATCCTGTGCATGTATACGATCTTGAGCATCTTCCTCCTACAAATATATTATTATACATGTTAAACATATAATTTTAACATATAATTTAAAAATTAATATATTTAACATTCATATATATACATATATTATTAAATATAATCACTTACAACTTTCCAATTACGTTTTATATAATTTTTAAATGCAACTGCACCAGCGATTCTTATAGTTATATCTACTTCGGTTTTGTCTATCAAATGTAAAAGTAGTAAAGGATAATTCTGATTTACTTCTATGGATTCCAGAAACTTTTCAGCTGTGATAAAATAATATAAAATTATTAAAACAAATATAATATATTCAATGTAAATGGATAAATGATAAATTCATAGAATGTAAAAAAAAATTGAACATTGTTTTACGACTAAATTACAGCACAAAAAGTTTCTTCTAATGTGTTTGAATTTTAAACGTTAATTGAACAATGTCGATCATTATATTTTTTAAAAATAAATATAGAAAAAGAACATTCGTCATTATAAAGAACTGTAAATAAAATAATTCTCTATGATAAAATTGAGGTTACTTACCCGGTCTTCTGACATTTGTATCTGGACTTAATGTATGTTTTAAATATTCGCTTAATGTTACCAAATTCTCATCCGTAAGCTCCATTTTCTTACAGATTAAGGATTAAATTGTTTGTTCTTTCACAAAATATTCCTAATTATATCACAACAATAAAAAATCAAAGCGGCATAACGTACCAGCGTTTCGTAAATTGAATTTCACGCAGCGCCATCTACAAGTCGTACAAATCAGATCGGAAACTCGCTATTTTACAAATAAAATTCTTATTAAGGTTATTCATAATTACTACTTTTATAATGGTTTACGCCGATTTCCTCAACACGTCGATTTTGATTAACAAATTAAACAATTTAAATTAACAATTTAAAAACAAAGCTTTAATCTAGGATTCCATTTTTTCGAATTTTTGAGAAAGCTTCATTTTTTTTTCTTCAAAAAAAAATCGTATCATATAAAATATATTAAAACAATATTAAAAGAAAAAAAAATACATCCCATATATAACAATTACGATGAGTATAATTGTAAAAATATATTGTAAAAATATTTCTTCAGAATTTACGCGCGAAATTTTGGGAGTTTTAGAAAAGAATTAATGGCGTTAATTACTTCATGGCGCCAAAGACGAAAATAACAAAAATATTATAATCTCAAATACTTACACAATTAGAAGTATCTACTTATAGAATATAATAAGAAATTAACATAACCATTAATTTGACAAAGTATTTGCGTTAGAAAATGTTTGTTATTATATTCTTTTTTATCATATTTTCCAGATATAAAATTAAATCCCAAATAATATCGGATTACGTGAAAATTCCTATGTACGCACATTCCCAGATTAAATTAATAAAATTTTTGTATAATATCGATAAATAAATAATGTATCGTTATTAATTATATAAATAAATGTAATATTCAAATAACTCGATTACTTACACGTAAAATCATATACCTCGGTCGCCATGTTTATTCATTATAGCCGTGTGGACTACTGAAGTCGATTATCAAGCGTAAGTTCATTTATTATTCTTCTTCTATGCAACTCGAACATTAAATTAAATATTATTGTAAATAACATTTATTTTTTTGATATTTTTATAAAGTATAAAAAGTATTAATTTTTTATTACCTGTAATTATCAATGATAATTCTTTATACAAATTTAAACAATCAATTGATTAACTAACCTTGACATATACAATATCATATACTTTTATATACATACATATTTTATTTTAATATTGACATAATAAAATAAATATTTCGATTAATAATGGTATCAATTGTTGCAGAAAAGGATAACAAGATATTCAACACGGATAGCTTAGGTGAATGAAATACTAAACATCGTAAAATTATTACAATAAATTGACAATATAATATATAATTGACATAGAGAATAACTAATTAAAAAACAAAAAAAAAAAAAAAAGAACTTGTTTATATAATTAATTACATTTAATTTACTATGTGCGTGTAAATCCTCCATTTAGAAATTATATCTTTTTATTTTTCTTTTCTAACTTACTAAGGTCTCTAAAAATCTGTTTTTTATATTCTTTCTGTTTTTTCAATTTTTTTGTTTCTTCCGCTGTAACTCGTGCTTTAAGGGCTCTAACCCTGTCTACCGTAGCTTTTCTAAGTTGTTTTTGCTTATGAGCATACGTCGTTCTAATCATTTTCATTAGACGCGCTACATTTTCTTCTTTGGCATCTCGTATAACAGCTACTCTACGTTCTTCAAATTTAGTTTTCCGTGTACGAGGGTTAGGTTCAAGTTTAGGTTTGTCTTTATAAGGTAGTTCCTTTTGTAAATTACGTGGTATAATTAATGGTTTAAATACCTTCAAGGTTCTTTCAATAGGAATATAAAGTGAATCAGTGTTAATATTTGCACGAATATTCTTTTCTCGTTTTAATTGACCAGTTGTTTTCATTCCACGCCATTGATTTTTTTCTGTAGGAGGTAACAAAAGTGATGTTACAGGATTATAGAATTTTGGTACCTCGACTCTATACCAAGTACGACAAAAAACTATATCACTCAACAAAATTTTATCCTCAAATGAAGCACGGAAACAACCTTCCGGTTTCGAAACTGCTTTTTTTATTTGACCACGAATACCAGAAACTGTTTTTATCTTTGCACCCTCAAATTTAGCTACTTCTAACGTACTGTTAAACATATCCTTAATAAAGGCCGTTTTTTTGTAAATTTTCATTGGTACACCAGTTAGTTTTAATTTTTTCATGATTTGAGTACTTTTATCCATTTCTACAATCGAACCAGTTGCTGCTATTCTAAAACCTGGTTCTCTACTAGCAATATCCTGAATTGCAAGAACTCCGGTACCTTGTGGCGTGATAGGGCCCCAAAAATGTGCCATACAAGCAACATGTTCAGGGGTATATTTTAACATTCTACTACGTAGATTATCTTCTAATTTAGAATAAATCGGTAATGTTTGAAATCTTCTCCAACCTACAGAAAATATCAATGGATCTTTACTTTTTAAAATTCTCGAATACCATCGATGCTTTTTAATCCGCGTTTGCACATAACCTATATTCTCTTCTCCATGTAATAATCCTCCAATAATGAGTGGATACGATGGATCTAAATTTGTAATTATTTCACAAGGTACAGTTTGTATCTCTACACGCACATACATTCCTGGACGATAACCTTCTAATTGAACTCTAACATCATCATCTATTCCTTCAAATTCTGATTTGTTTAATTCTGCTTGTTTATCTACCTCTTGCTTTAATTCGTCGTAATACGATTTTGATTCTCCATTATCGTACTCGGCATCAAATTGTTCTTTTAACTTTTTTTTCTTCTCAAGAAGTTTTTTCTTTTCATCCATTTCATTATTTTCTGATTGTTGCGAATCATCTGCTTTATGTTTTTCCCCAGTTTCTAAATCCTCAAAATCTCCATACACTTCATCTTCATTCATATCATCTAATTTTAAAAGTTCCTCTGCGTCTTCAGATTCTTTCCACTTACCAGTAACAAAACAATTTAGCAACAACACTTTATTCTCCTCATCCAACCAATCACGTGAAGGTTCTTTTGAAAAGAATACGCATTCATCCAAATTTTGTAATTCACGCTCTTGTAATTTTTCTTTTTGCTTTTCTTGTACGATTTTAAATATTTCACCAACTGATTCATTATAATTTTCATCTTCTTGTTCTTTAATTTTCTTATCATTATTCTGTATGCCTTTATCAAATACTCCATAAACAATTTTCATTAAATTTTTATTACTTTCTCGACGATTTATAAATGCTTTTTTGGCTTTGTCCATTAAATTAGTCTTCCATTTAAATTCATCTGCAATTTCTTCCTCACTTTCATTCTCACTTTCATTTATATTGTGATGTTTTTTTCTCAAGTCTTCTTCAAAATCATTATCATCATCAGAATTATCTATTTCTAAACCACCACGGGAATCATCATCACTAAGCTCATCAAAACTTTCATTATCACTTTCATTATCACTTTCATCCAGATTCCTATTGCTTGTACTTGCCTCCAAAATATTAAGAACTTCTGTAATTTTATTCTTAACTTGGATATCGGATTCTTTACTTAAAGAATGATAGACTTCTATTTCTCCTTTATCTTTAACTTCCTTATTACTATCATCTTTAAAATCATCATCTACATCACTATCTTCTTTATTAGAATTAATAGAATGAATTTTTTTCTTTTTCTCTTTAGAGGTTATCAATTGTAAATCCTGACTCTTTCTTTTAATACCTCTTCTACTTGTATTCTCTTCTATATCATCATCATTATCGTCATCATCTTCATCATCTTCATTATTGAATTCTTCAATATTATTATCCTCTTCTTCGTTACCATCATCCTCATCCTCATCAGAAGTTGCTGCTGCTGCTGTTGTTGTTTCTTTGGAATCAGAAAAAATAACCTTTCTTCTTATTCTTCCATCTTCAATTACATTTTCTCCAATGTAATGAGAATTAAAATCTTCATTAATATCCTTAGATTTTATTGGAACAGTATCACTAAATAATTGTAATTCGCTATGTTGTAACTTTTGATCTAATGTTTCTTGAGTATCCATCAATGCACCAGTTAAACCTGTATCTTCCTCTTTATGAGAATGACTACCTGCTAATTCTACATAAACTGCATCTTTATCATAAACAATTCCACCGATCCCAGAAAAGGGTGCATATATTAATCTTTCTTTTTCTATTAATGCACGTTTCTTTAATTGTTCAGGAAGCGGGCACGGATCAGGTAAATAACTTACATCTTTAATTCTAAGATCTCCACAGCCAGGCATATGAATGGAAGATTCTTTATTCAAGGGAACTCCTCTAACATACCTGTATAAAAATATAAAAACACATTCTATAATTTTATAATATATTATAGATATTTTATAATATAAATAGAATATAAGATTTTACTAACCCATATAAACATATTGTTCTATCAACTTTGGCATTTTTCCTTATCAATTCAGGTGATGTTAAATCTTCTATCCTATCTGCAAGTATATAAGGATGGGAGGTACGCCAAGTCAATGGTCTAAATTTCATAACCGATATAAATCTTGACAGATTTTTTATTTCCGTGCGAAGATATTCATCGTGAATTAATCCAGAAAGATAAAATAATTTTGCACCAGCATATACTTCAGTCCAAAATCTATGTTTCAATATTTTCTTTGTTTTTCTCAATTGTTTTGCATTTTTAAATAAATCTAAATGAGTTAATACTCCCATAATTCTTGGCATACCATGAACTTGACATATATTGAGAAATTCAAAGACCTCCATTTCAAAGCCAAAAGATGCATCCACTAATAATAATACCAAATCAGCTACTTTTGCAATATCTATCATACAACTTATGTCATTGTTACATTCCATAAATGTAATCCTTCTTTTCTTGCCGGATACTACGGTAACAGGACCGATTATATTAGTTAATGGTTGTTTAACATAACTTTTAATTAAACATTGTATAAGTAAGGATTTTCCAACTTTAGGTGGTCCTACAATTGCGACCAATATTGGCGGTGGCTCCAAAGGCGTTCTATCTACTACAGGAATATGTTGCTTTTTAGTTTCAATATCCTGCTTACGTCTAAATCGTCGTTCCGCTTTAATAGCTGAATTAAACGTAAATGCTTTTGGATTTTTCTGTTTATCCGTCAATTCTTGAACATGTTGATTTTTCGCTTTTTTCTTTTCCGCTTTACGACCAGCATTACGTTCTCTATGCGTCTTATGTTTTATATTATCTTCTTCGTTAGACATTTTCTCAAACTAGTTGTATTTATTTTATAAATATTACACGATATTTATCATACTAAATCATTATAAAATCGTTTTACTTACTTGTAAATCTAAGCAGTACGACCATGCGTCTGTCTTCTAAGACGTGGTTAGGTTAAATACTCCAGTGAAATGATATGCCGATAAGAGAGAGTACCGACAGTGCGATCGAAGCGCCATCTACACGAAATATTATGAACTATTGATTTATCGATACTCGATGAGAATTATTTTACCAATAAAGATTTAAGGGTTACTATTTTATCGATATACGAATTCATATATATATATATGTATATAATTATCGAACGTAATTGATAATTTAATAATAATTTAATTTTAATTTAGACCGATATAAATCATATGAAACGATTAAATTATTTATTTGATTATTAATCGATAATTAAGATTCATGCAATTCGACGGACTATTCGATATAAATTATAAACTACACTAAACGATTCGATATAAACTATTGAAACTAGAAGAATCATCGACGAATTATTTCGTATATATTATTTGTACAATCTATTCCCAAATGAATTTTGTCAATCTCAAATCAGAAACGAAATATGTCGATAGATCGGCCCAACT